>NC_140223.1:19552249-19827835 GCF_951802725.1 Rutilus rutilus
TTGTAGTACACATCAAACTGTATATTTTCAGGCAGAGAGCGGATGTCCCGTCGCGATCGGCCGTAGTTGTCTACCACGGCTGAGATAGCGGTGTTGTACAGGGTCTCAGGGATCCATTCCAGTTCCACCGCGGCCATATTGTTTTCTTTCACTAAATCCAACCACAGCCCCCCCTCTTCCACTCCTACTTTTACCTCCTTCGCTACCTGGTCGAGGTAAAACTCTTTACTCTGCTGCTCCTCATACACCCCCGCACCTGGAAGCGCTTTTTGAGTTTGAAACGGACTGTAGTGATAGGGAACACAACCCTAAGGTTATGCTCTCATGTTTAAAGCTCATCCCCGATCGAGATGCCCCGCCCACTCTATGACACTTTAGGCAATGACGTAGCGCTAGAGCTCCGCTCGAACTCAGTGAACGCGCATTTGACTGTAGTTCAAAATAACATCCGCTGGGAGGACGACGGGAATCTCTCAAGAGTAATAATAAAATTTTTGTGTCATATCTATATTAGCTATTTTAATGTTAATGTGTCAGGAAACAAAATTAACATTTATCTGAGGGGGTACTTCAAGTAAATATTTCTGGTCAAAGAGGTTCGGGTTCGGCTGATAAATTGTAACTTGTTTAACACGTTTTTTTCGCGGTTGTGGTACGTACGTCATACTGCAATTCAGAAAAAAAAACATATACGACTCGATAGACAATGACAAAGTATTTATTATTTTGCATTAATCTTAATATATTTAAGAATAGAATAGAATAGAATAAAATAGAAGGAGATGCCTTGTGAATGTTCCTTGCCTTGTGAGACAGCCTACTTTTTACCATCCATGTTATGGAATGCCAAAGCTGCCGAAATAATAAATAAATAAATATACAAAGAAATGTAAAAAACTTGTTTATACTTTTATTTCCTTATTTATTTATAATTGTATTTAATTTAAATATAATTGTAAATTAAAATGTTAAATAAATTTAACTTTCCACATTTATTTATTTATACATTTATTTATTTTCACTTGTCCACACACCTCTTGCATTTTGTTTGGTCACACCAGAGCCCGTCTACTGAGAGCCTGCCCACTCCCTATTAAAGGTGAACTAAGTAACTTTTTTTTACCTTAACTGAACAGCTTCGGAGTCATTGGAATGGTTATATTACTTATTTCGGGTTGAATGGTGGTCGTTTCGCACCCCCCTGGTGCCCGTGAGCGGAAAATACGCACTTGCAACTTTGGGGCGGCGGGCCACCGGCCGCCGCGTCAGGAAGTCTCGCGTGATATCAGGTCTCGCAATGTAAACAATTGCTTTACGGCCAAAAGAAATCTGCTAAAATGCCGTCATTATTGCACTCCCTCACGCTGTTCGAACCCGAATGAAGAAGACGTTTTAAAGAATGTCCCATCTGCTTTGATGTCGTTGATCTGCTAGCCTCTGGTGTCTGAGAATAGCCAACGAGTTTTTACAACAGTGTTGTCAAATATCTATTCCGAAGCTGTGGGGGGAGCTCTAGAGAGAAACCTGCGAGCAAAAAGCGAGAATACAGCGAAGAAATCCCGAAGTTTTTTTTTTTTTTAACAAATTTTATTAACATTTTGTCAAAGTACAATTTTAACACATATATGACATTGAATCAATATACAGCTTCATATATCTGATCTTAACAAGGTGAACAAAATAAGAGACAGGAAAAGATCCGAAATAAAAAAACAAAAAACAAAAAAAAACACATAGATACATAAATGAAAAACACTTAGGGGTCTGCTTATGCATTAAAGTTAAAATAATGAAATAATTTGATTGTTTTGTTTAATTTGTTGTTCTTTTTTTTTATGTTCAATGCTAGAAATCCCGAAATTACTGAATGTAGCTTTAAGTCCTATTGTATCGAATTTTGGTTGTAGTTCCACCAGAGTTCCACTGGGGGCGCTCGCCATGAGTGCAAAATGAATGGGAGTCTATGGGGCTAGATGGCTAAATGTGTCTCTTTCACCCGATTGCCATTGAGAAATCTCACATTTGAGTGTAGATTTTGCAAGTTCAACATGGGTTATAGGTCGAAAGTTGAATGAACGAGTACTTATGTCCTTTCGATTTCTTACAGGTTGAGTTGTTGTTGCCCATAACACGCTAGCATTCTGCTAATGAACGCTGATCGGTCAGTGAAGGACTGATTACGACCAGAGATACCGCTTGATGGCATCGTGGCATCCGAAGCGGGACCAGAAACAAACAAAACAAAAACTCGTCTAGCACGTGTATTTACCTGTGTCAGCTGTATTGTCGATGCCTCCAGAGAAAACAAAGTGCAGAGCGCGAAAGCACCAGAGTGACTGAAGGATTGCCGTAAAGCAGTATCTCTGATGGTCGTACGATGTGTATGACGTCATTGACACTTTAAAAGACTTTTTAAAGCAAATAAGTGACTCGAAAAAATCTAACACCCAGCAATGTGTAATTTCTTTGCATCTCCTTTCGAATACAACATTCAAATTACTAGACAAAAAATTATATCCTGAGAAAAGTGGATTTTGGTTGGTATAGCGCCATAGACCTCCATTCATTCTGCACTCGTCCTGTGAGCGCCCTCATATGGAATCAGAGTGGAACTGCAACCATTTCAGAAGCCGGAAGTGTACTGAGAGTGAAACTTCTCGCCTTATTAGACATTCTCTGGTCACACCCATAGACAGTATTGGTCACACCATAAGGAGTAACTCTGGGCTCAAAGCTTTGCCCTTTCCACTCTGAGCTCGATTGCTATGTCTGAGGTAAAATACGCCCCCCTCATTACCATACGGACAAAGAAATGCAGAAATAAATAAATGTGAAAATAAATACATGTTGACATAAATACATATATAAATAAATAAACGTGGAACTAAATAAATGTACTATAAATGAAAAAATAAATTAATGTGAATGAAACAATACAATTATACATAAATAAGGAAATAAAATAATAAATATACATTTATTTTTGTTTTACATTTTGTTTTACATTTATTAGTATAATTATTTATGCATAAATTTTTTTTTACATTACTTTTTATATTATTTATGTGTTTATTTATTTCTTATTTCAGCAGCTTTGGCATTCCATACCCATGGTTCCAATATGCCGAGCAGGAATTGAAGGTGGGCACCACCTACTGGCCACTACTAGTAAAATCCATTTTGCAGTATCATAAGAAAATCCTTTGAAATCAGCTGTTACATGTATATTGTTTCACCCAATTAGTCTAAATGATACATATTGGACTAGATTTCAAACTACCTCCCTCATATAGCCTAATGTAGATTATGTATTCCTTTGTGTCGCACAGTGACATGTATTCCCAGGGGGTTTCAAACTGTCCCGAATGGGGGTTGCAGGAGAGTGACAAGAGTCTGCGGATAAGTCTAGAGAAAAACTGTGAAAAAAAATAAAATAATAAGATTAAAATAAATAGACCTAAGTGAATAGATAAATTAGATTAAAATAAAAATGATTAATAAACATTACATTCATAGTGAGTAAAATATATATGTGTAACTTAATAGAAAATAATTGTACATTTAGAATATACATTTTTCTCTGTTTAAATTGGATGTTTATAAAAGATGCTTTTTAAATTCACACAGTGATGATCAAATTTGGTGGTCTGTGGCATCTAAAAGATTGAAAACCCCTGATTTATCTTACATATGGTTATTTTGTATTTTTATCCAAGTATTATATCTCGTTAGTATAATTGTGATCTTCCTTAATTGTAATGTCATTATTGTTTTTTGAACTAAAAAAACAAGGCTTTTCAGTACTTGAAAATTAAATTGGTTAACCTTAAGCTAAAGTCCCTAATTACTTCTCCCACTTAAATAAATGTTACAGTAGACCAAAAAGAAGGCTACTATAATTCGGCTTCACAAACTTATTTTTGAAATGTGTCACTATATTTGTGAGGTCATTTTATAAAGGAAAAAGGTCCTCACAGGTAGTTAAACAGTACACAATTTAGTAACTTATATTTACTTAAGCAAAAACAAAACAAAACAAAAACTGACGAAAGGTCAGGGCATTCGTGTAATCTAATTAAGACATGATCCCAAGATCCCATCCAAGTTCAAGCCCATAAATACCATACCTGCAATTTTAGCATTATGTAAATACTATAAAAGATTTATTAATTTTGTTAATGAGATTTTATTTTTATATTTTCAGTTTTGTACTTTAATTTAAGTCTTTTTGTTATGTGTTTTTGTAATTTTTATTATTATTATTATTATTATTATTATTTAAATATTAGGCTACTGTTTAGGTTTTATTATTATTTTTAAGTTCAGTTTATTTTTTATTTATTAGCAGTTTGTATTTTTAGTGCTACAAAAGTGCTACAAGGCAACATTTCTAATTTTAATTTAGTTTTTAATCAAATGTTCATATTTTATTGCAGCTTTATTTCAATGAACAAAAATGTTTTTAGTTAACAATAATAACTCTGCCCCATACCAAAGCTTTGATTTAGCTGAGACCCTTCAGTGTCAGTTTTATATAGCCTATCTCTAGACCTGTTCTGAAATGATTTTACAGTAGCCAGCAATTGACGACCACCAAAAGCAAAACGAGACAATAGATTTGTGTTTCACTGAACGCGTTTGGCATTGATTTCTGCAGCTGCAGTTCTCAACACAGACAGCAGATGTCGCCGTTTCTTCTCACCGAACAATAAGCAGCATGAGGCCAACATACCGCCTTTATCACTATATATTTACAACAGTGCTCGCCTGCTCACGTTCAGCTGCGCCCATCTAGAGGATAGAACGAACAGAAACAACACCGTTCCCTACCAAAAACCTGGATACCTCACACCGGTGAGTCCTGCGGACTTTTATCTGTATATCTATTTATGTTTTAATCCTATGAACAAGATAACATCCAGTTATTTTCAGGAGGTAAAATCCCATGTCAGGGATGTAAGCATGGGATCAACAGCAGCCCGCTGCTGGATATAGAGGCGAAGAAAGGACCCTTATCAGCCACTTACTCATGCTAACTGACCTGCTAACTGTAATCGGAGGGTTCTTACACTCACTGCTCATTCTGTTTGGTAGTCTCACGCTAAAATATGTGTACTCTGGTGGTCTGTGTTTAACAGTTTCAGCCCGTGTCCAGCTAATTTAAAGGCTTGGAAGCTGATTTTGAGCGTTAGCGTTTGGCTTTCCTGCTGCTGATGATTGACGAGGCTCTCGCCGCTCCGGTTGACTGACCGGGCAATTTATATAAGGTTTCTTGTCTTAACGTGTGTTTCCCTTTTATGTGACTCTCGCATGGATTGTATCTGTCTGGTTACAGTGCGTCAGTGATACAGTGTAGCAAACCGCAGGTTTATAGGCTACATTGTAATAGAACGCTTAATTACATTGTAGCATTATAGGTGTGAAGGAGGACAGGGACTCGCCCTCACTTTCCTCTCATGTCAGTGGTCAAGTGCATATAGGGTTTATCAATTTATTAACAACAGTTATGCAATTAATCACTGAACTGTAAATGAAAAGCTAGCATTCTCATGTTAGTCAATACACAATACATTCTCAGACTAGATACTGTTCTCAGATTATGAACTTCGGTCATGTAATGCATGTAAACACATACTTTCTCTATTATTATGAGGCCATCAGAATTGCATGTATTCATTAATGAATGAGCAAAAGTTTATATGTATATGAAGTTTGTGTCACGGACACTGCTGGACACCGATGCCACTCCTATATGTGTCATGTCAAATACCCAAAACTGTTGGGTTTTGGAGCTAACCGGTTACCTTAGTACATTTTTTGTAAGAGACTTTAACTTTTT
Source organism: Rutilus rutilus (assembly GCF_951802725.1). NCBI lineage: Eukaryota > Metazoa > Chordata > Actinopteri > Cypriniformes > Leuciscidae > Rutilus > Rutilus rutilus. Next base: position 19,558,089 of record NC_140223.1, read on the forward strand.
ATATGCTTGTTCAAACATGTTGAGCATATTCCACAACCCTCATGAAATGTGGAATTTCATATTCCACAACCCTCATGAAATTCAAGCTAATATTCTGTGCTATAAAGAGACTGATGCTGATGCAAATGAAAATGAGAATAACTCGTTGGACTAATGCATTGAGAGAAGTCTGACGTCTTTAAGTGCTTCCAGGCTCAGGCAATGTCTTTATCTTGGTTTTGATTACCAGGTCCACTTATATTCATAATGCATTTTTAATCAGTATTATCATAATAAATATTACTGGTTTTTTTTTATTTTTTTTTATACTAGCAGCTAGGGTTTACTAGTATATGTTACATTTATATATTATTGTTGAACTCAAATTATAAATAGTAGTACAATTAGTAGAGTAGGTACTATTAAGTACTATCATTGAGTATTGCATTAAGCCAGCATCAAACCTTTTATGGGGAAGAATTGCCCGAATTGCCTTCCTGTATAATAGGGAAGAATTTGGCCCCTTGTTAATGGAACTTGTTTGGATGATGAAGTCTCCTGCTGGTGGGAAAATAGGAATGTTAGAGGCCCGTGGCTTTGATAGCACCTCCCCAATTCCTTAAACCCTGTTTGTTTCACATCCTTTTAGTGAAATAATGATACGTGTCTTCCTTACACTAAAACTCACATTATGGTACAGCAGTTTCTTTCTTGAATGAAGGCCAGTCAGTGATTTCAACTGCATGCTTTACCTTCTCACAAAGTAATTGCATATTGTAATGCAGGATATTCAGTTGCTGTTTAGTTGGATATTATGACATGACTAGAATCTAAAATATTCTCATTGTGCAAAGAAACATGAAAAATGATACAATTATTGATGCTATATTTTTCTTTCTCCAGGGAGCCATAATTAATCCATTCTGGATGTACAGAAGCCTCTCTGTATGGAAAGATCTCTCACTTCTAAAAACATTGGTGCTTCTGTAGTGGAACGTAGACTACTTTTGGGGACAATATGTTCAACTTGATCAAAAAAGACAAGGAGAAGGATGGAGTTAGGAAGGAGAAAAAGGACAAGAGAGACCGGAGGGAACGGATGTCTGCAGCTGAGCTCCGAAGCCTCGATGAGATGAGCATGAGGCGGGGCTTCTTCAACCTCAACCGGAGTTCCAAGCGTGACTCCAAGAACAAGTTGGAGATCTCCAACCCTATCCCTATTAAAGTTGCCAGCAGCACGGAGCTCAACCTGACTGACATTGAGTCGGATGGCCTCAGTAACCGCAGCAGCATGGTCCTGGATGCAGATCAGCTCAGCGCGGCCAGTTCCAGTGATGATCTGAAGGGCGATTACGGTCAAGATGGCCATCGGAGCTCTGTCAAGGAGCGGGCAGCTAGGTTTGGCTCCCTCGCCATGCAAAACTCACAAATGGGTTCCATCATGAAGCGCTTCTCCTTTTCTCAGCGGAATAAAGATGAAAGTCCGTCCGAAGGTTCCACACCTTCTGGGCAGAACTCTGCTGCCCCATCGCCGCAGGTGGAAACCAAGATCTTTGACCCCCAACGTAAGCCAAGTCTTCAACATCAGCAGCAGCCTCCTGCTGGGAAAAAGGTGCAGATTCCTGAGGTTGTGGATAAGACGTTTCCTGCGGACCTCCGCTTGCCTGCTGTCGTGCCACCGCAGACGCCCGAAGTTCGGGAGCTGGTTCTCCAGAGGCGTAACACTGGAGATTTCGGCTTCTCCCTGCGGCGCACCACCATGTTGGACCACGGCACGGATGGAACGGTGTATCGCAGAGTAGTCCATTTTGCGGAGCCAGGTGCCGGCACCAAGGACTTGGCTCTTGGTTTGGTTCCCGGAGACAGGCTGGTGGAGATCAACGGGCGAAATGTGGAGAACAAGAACAGGGATGAGATCGTGGAGATGATTCGGCAGTCAGGCGACACGGTTCGGCTTAAAGTTCAGCCCATTCTGGAGTTAAGCGAGCTGAGCCGATGCTGGCTGAGGAATACCGAAGGGATGCGGCGGGAAGCATTTGACGTAAGTCCATACTTTGTCTCTCTTCTCTTCTCTCGTTCATGATCACAGGCTTTCCAGGCAACTCCCCACAAGCCTGCCCAACTCTTACACATGTAGAGCCAATTGGCTCTTCTCGCGAGTACAAGCACATCATTTAAGATGAACATGTTCTTGTGCAACAGGAAGCGGATTCCTTTCCAGGATGAACATCTGTCACAATGTGTCTAACAGAATCTTTTCTTCCTCCAGCTTTCCACAAGTGATGACTTTAATGACAGGCTTTGAAATTGTTTTGTTTGTGTTTTTCTTCACAGTTTGCTGTGCAATAGTTGGACACAGTGCGACAGTAAATTCTGAATTTTCCCCATTACAGTTTGCAGTTTAGGTTTGGTATGCAACTATAAATTGCACTTACTGTTAGTAAAAGAGAAAGAGGCTGGTCAGGAACTCTTTCTTGTGTGAGATGAGTGTGATGAATGGGTGAATCTCTTTCGTGTTTTTCCTTGACAGAAGGAAACCTTTGAAACTTATCTGTTATGTCCTTGTTGGATTACAGATAAGAATGGCACTTTTGCGTAAATGCTTTATTTTTTTAGGATGGGCGGAGGTTGTCTTCATTAACTAGCATGTGTGCCGCTACTGGTCTGGATTCAATCTAGTGCTGTCGTGCCAAGTTGCATATGTTGATGCTGAGACGAATCACAAAGCTTCTTCCTACAGTAACTGCTTGTGGAGTGTTATGTAAGACTTCTTGATAACTACACTCATTGGATTCCTAGAATTTAGCAATGTTGTTTACTTGCTTGGAAAACAGTACATTTAGTTAAATGAATGTTAACTTAAGTTTGCTATGTAATGTGCAGTGAGGAGCCCTAAGTAATTTGTAAAAAGGTATTCTGAAGCTGAATGATGAGCCATCTGTGAAACTTTAGAGTGCACAATAGAGAGGTGTGACATGCAAGTGAGTTTTGAAACAGTGAATCAGAGGGTTTGAATCATTAAATGGTGTTTGTGAAGGAAAAAAAGGTGTTGGCTGTTTAATAATTATTTCCTTCAGTTTGCTGCTTGCTGACAATTATGAATTTAAATGGTCCCTTTACAACTACTAAACTTTTCATTAGCCTAAAACAGGGTTTCCCAAATGGAGGTTCACGATCCTCGAGAGGTTCAATAGTAAACTGCTGTGGGTTTGCGAGATTGTGCTAAAAATGCAACGCTCGCTCAGTTAAACTGATTAAAAATGAAATGATTCAATTAAAGGTATAATGGAGGATTTTTTACTTCCGGGTGGATCACCTATACTATTGGTCCTCCTACTTGTCAATCATTCTGGTGAATCAATCAAACTTATTCAAAAAGTGGAGAGGGGCGGGTCTTATCTAAAATTCGGAAAGATCCTCCACTATACCTTTAATTATAAAATTAAATTATTACATTTATTAAATTACATTACATGAATAAATGTGATATTGCTTGCATTTATTAAAAGGTTAGCATTACAATTTGTAGGTGATGTTAGCCCTTTTCTCACATAACACTCACTGAACCCGTTTTCCAGTAAACAGAGCTGCTATTTACACATGTAACAGCTTTTTTCTCCTTATCTGTATTTCTACCATTCAGACAGCTGTTAACACATTACTCATTTGTTTCAGCGTCTGCCCAATTTGATGACATTTCTTTTACAACCACAGATAATCAAACATTTTAATGTAAACTAAATGGTGTGCAAAGTAACTGCTTCAGTACTTTGTGATTGTTTCAAACTTTTTGACAGCAGACTTCATATGTCAGAGGCATTCTAACACATACGTGCTCACACTGCTATTCTTACAGCTAAGAATAGCAATTATGGTTAAATCAAAACACCACCTCTAAATGGAAGAATTCTGTTATATTTACAGAAAAAGCTGTATGGTTTGGCTGAGAAAAAGTTATGCATCCCAGGCAGGCTTAGACTTTTGTAATGTATTAGCCACAGGAACATTTGGGTTGAGGAATATAGTGTTAAAATCAGTTCTAAGTGTTTTTGTACTTGTTGAAACAGACCCTGGTCTCTTTGTAGTCAGTCTTGGCCTAGAGCAGGTGAAGAGCAGCTGTACTCCTGCAGGCCGAATGGACCTGCATATGCCTGACAGCACGAAGACAGAACACTCGCTCATCTTTCTCATCTTCTTCATCATTACTACATTTACATGATGGTAAATGATCTGTATAGCCTAGAGTAAGAAAAGCTGCCTCTCGGCTTCAGCATTTGTGTCTACAATAAATCTTAACTCAAGCACTAACATCAGGCTAATGGTACTGTACTGCTGTAATGGGCTTAGAAAAATAAAGCGATCATCAGCCCTGCCTGTTTATGCAACCACATGTTTGTGAAGGACTCCCTAATGGTTTTTCCTATGGAATAGTTTTAACTTTGTGGCAGCATCATAAATTAAGCACTTTCAGGAAATCTAAGATTTGTTTAGCTTAAAGGTTTGAGTGATTTTTGCCCATTTGGTGACAGACCATCTCGTAACAATTAGAACGGTTCATCATGTGCTTCTGCAAATTTGGCAGGCACCTCCATCTCATACCAGAGTGGTTCTGCTGTGCTATTTTGGGTTTTACCAACAAACAAAGAGGGGCTTAGTTTGCTGCATAGTTCTTAGTCAGCCTCCCGTTGTATTCACTTTGGTTCATTATCTGGCCTCAGGTCAGTGGGGGGTTTCTCTGCAGCCTGTGTCACCCTGACTCTTGCCCCCTCTGTCTATCGCTCTCTCTCGGACGGCGATCATAATCTGTTCTGTCTTTTGGCAAGCTGTGCTACAGGCATTGTCTGGAACATCTAATGTGTCCTCTGAGAGTATTCATTTTGGGCTTCTTTTGTTGTGGAGCAGTTTTAAAATAAAGATGGGCAGGAAGTACTCTACTACGTGGAAGTGACAGCAGTGATTGTTTATTAAAACTCAATATTTGAACTAGTGATAGACTGATATGTCGGCCAATCAGCTTATTCAGGGAATATTTGGACATTTTGAGATTATCGGCCGATAACCATGTCCACTTTGCAGAATAACAAAAGTGTTCTTCTATTCACTTTATCACTGCCAAATTCTAAAGTCATTGTCAATGGATAGTATTTCTGTTTTCAAATATGTTGATTTTTATGGGTGTAATTTTTTTTTGTGAGTTTTTAGGGGTGTAATAATACCCTCATGTCACAATTCGATACATATAACGATACGATATTACTGCGATACTCCAAGACATATGGTAAAAGGTTAACAAAAAATACTGTTGATTAAAATGTTAAATCTGGTATTACATTGGGGGTGGAAATGAAATGGCTTGGACTTGGTGCTGGAAACCCAATGCACCAGAATGCATCAATGGTGACACCAGAATAAAAATATTCATGATTCTAAATACAAAATTATTTTAAATGAATATGCTTGCTCTCTGTAACTGACTAGATATATTTAAAATAATATAGATTGTCACTATCCACGATACATATTGTAGCATTTTTGTATTGCGATACATTGTTACAGCCCTATTTTTATTTTTTATGAACTGAATAAATGTTTACAATCATCATTTACTGAGACTTTCGTTAATCTTTGCAACGCAAATTAAGATATTTTTAATGAAATTTCTGTCCCTCAATTAAAAGTCCAGGTAACCAAAACATTTGACGTTTCAAGACATTCATTAAGAAATCCATGCGAATCGAGTGGTTTAATCTAGCCTAAGTCTTCTGAAGAGACACAATCTCTATATGGACTGGACTTTTGTGTTCATCTTGTGGGATTATTGAATTGTATAATGTGTATAAAAATATATTAACCACCCTAGCTTTCCATATCACCGCTGGCCATTAAGAAATCCATAACTGTCATCCACTAATTTGCATTTGACTTTTCAAATGCAAAGCAAGACTCAACATGCTTAAAATTAGTAACCACTATATGCAAAAGTGCCATAAAGGTGCCTCAATTTTAATTTTGTGATTTAAGTTGTCAATTCTAGTGATGCCTTGCATTGCGATTTGTCAATGTTTAGTAAATGACTGGGGAACACGGCTAGACGGAGCACAAGTGAATGGAACAAGGGTGTCTTAAAACATGTTTCCTAAAGTTGATCTATTTTTGAATGCATCCCTATTTTAAAAGTAATTGTGGAACAGAATATTTGACAAACAGGAAGTGTAGAGCTGGACCTTTGTTCTGGTGTGAATGTGGTCCCGGGCAGTCGTGTTTTGTAGCACGTGTCTGTGTTTGCCTGTGTGATGTCTGGAGTGCTGTACTGATTTGTGGGCCTCACTGAGCAGCGGGAGCTATTCTCGGTCCCATTGTCTCAGAAAACAAATAGCAACAGCTTTATCATTAATCCAAATAAAGAAGAGCCGTAAAACGACCATGTGCAGTGCAAACAAAAGCCAAGCGGAGGGAGTTCATGACAGTCTCCTCCAGCAGGCATATTTTATAAAGTCAGGCACAGCTGGACCCTGCTGTTGTCTTGATTGACCTTTTACTTTCTGTGTCTTACGGCTCAGTTTTGCTGTTTTTGAGTCTTAGATTTAGCTATGTTTTTCAGGACAAAGTCTGCTGACCTAGGTACTGCTTTCATAGTGAAAATTAGATTTGTACTGAAGAAATAAATTGCTAAATTTGTTGCTAGGGTCAGGTGCTGTTGACCCAAGTCAAAAGTCCATTCCTAAGTTTCACTGATATTTATATAGATGACATGACTTTGTCGCCATGGGTTTAAGTTTACAGCATTTTTTTGCCATTTTATAATGGACTTTTTTTTTATTCTTGCTTGGTAATTTTTGATTACTAATTATATACGCATGTTATGGAAATATTTTTGACGTCCTTTTGTATGGAGTTTGGTAGAATAGGAACTTCGCAAATAGGAACTTCCCCTTCATTGCAGGAATGTCTTTGGACTGGCTGAAGAATGGTATGTTATTCCTGCTGTTCCCTATTCCTTAGAAGAGAGCACAGCAAACATACAGGAAGTCTTCTATTCTTCTAGGCATTGACCAGTGTAGTCAGGATGTCCTGAGATGGCCGTGAGGAAGCCAGAATAGAGACAGTACTACAGACCCTGCTGAAACAAACAGGTAAAACTGTCTATTTTCAGCACACAGGCAGCTCTCTGTCTAGTCCGATTGTCTCAGCCAAGACAAAACTAGGCCTGGAAGCAAATTTTTCTGGTTATTGAGTCTTGGACATCGAAGTCCAGCACAGGGTGTGTCTTAGTCAGCTCTCTAGTTGAGTAGCTAGTGCACTTCCTAAGGAGTCAGACATTTTTAGGGCTGTCCCACTGTAAACAACAAAACTATAGGGAGTGAAATAAGGCAACATCTTTTATTTGCTATTAGGTGAGTATCATTGATATATTTCGAAATCTGTACAGTTAAAGGTGAACTAAGTAACTTTTTTTACCTTAACTGAACAGCTTCCGAGTCATTGGAATGGTTATATTACTTATTTCGGGTTGAATGGTGGTCGTTTCGCACCCCCCTGGTGCCCGTGAGCGGAAAATGCGCACTTGCAACTTTGAGCCGGCGGGCCGCCGGCCGCCGCGTCAGGAAGTCTCGCGTGATATCAGGTCTTGCGATGTAAACAATTGCTTTACGGCCAAAAGAAATCTGCTAAAATGCCGTCATTATTGCGCTCCCTCACGCTGTTCGAACCCGAATGAAGAAGACGTTTTAAAGAATATCCCATCTGCTTTGATGTCGTTGATCTGCTAGCCTCTGGTGTCTGAGAATCGCCAACGAGTTTTTACAACAGTGTTGTCAAATATCTATTCCGAAGCTGTGGGGGGAGCTCTAGAGAGAAACCTGCGAGCAAAAAGCGAGAATACAGCGAAGAAATCCCGAAGTTACTGAATGCAGCTTTAAACTCAATTGACACCATTTGTGGCATAATGTTAACAACAACAACAAAAAAGTGTCCACTTGTCCCTACTTTTATTTAAAAAAGCAAAAATTTGTTACAGTGAGGAGCCTACAATGGAAGTGAATGGGGCCAATTTGCATATTTCACTGTTTCAATAATATAGCCACAAGATGTAAATGATATTCATGTTAACCAGTGTTATTTTAATATTTTAATAAGTATTTATTCATATTTTAAGTTGACTGTTGTTTTTATAATTTCAGTTTATTTTAATTAGGGGCCAAGCCCCGAAGGGGATATCCCCTATTGTATCTGTTAGTTTTCTTCTTCTTATTATTTTTCCCGAATGGGAGTCAATGGCAGCCCTATGAACCTATGAAGTAGGAAAATGATGAAATTTGGCACACTTGTAGTGATTGTAATGATTAGTAATTGGATCAATTTTTGAGTCTCTAGGGCCAACTCTATAGCGTTCAAAAATTCAAAAATTCAACATTGAAATGGTTATAACTTTTGAACCCTTTGATCTAGAAGAATGACACTTAGTACACCTGATTCCACTCATTATGGTGATCACAATCAATAGCTTACATTAAGACTCCACCCATTACAGTAGTGGCCATTTTGAAAAGTACAGTATTCAGTTTTTTCGCCACTCCTCATTCAAATTTAGCTAAATTCTTAAAAAAATGAGTGCAGATTATCTTCCGACTGAGCCGCACAGAAATGATTGCACATATTTTTTTTTTATTCATCTTTATTCAATAGTGTATGGTTTGAACAGTTTGTCAGAAAATCACAGTGAGGTTGCAGCGGAACATTAAGCAGAACACGCTGCGAACACGGTGCGGAGAGCACAGCGCACACACACAGCGGAACACGCTGCGAACACGGAGAGGAGATCGCAGCGCACACACACAGCGGAACACGCTGTAAAGTTGTGCATCTTTGGAAGTGGAGCGGCTCGCAAAGTCACAAAACATGCTGAGCCGGGGTCAAACTTGATCGCTGAACGGGGAGGGGAGGGGAGGGGAGGGGAGGGGAGGGGAGGGGAGAGTTGCTGCTGCTTCAGGGCTTGGTCCCTGTATCGCTGCTTGCAGCTATATTTTTACTTTGTCATTTATAATTGTATGCTTTTGTTATTTTTTTTTATTTCAATATACCTTTAATTTTATTTCAGTTTTATTAATATTAATAATGTTATAATTTCAACGTAACTATTTTAATTTAGTAGCCAAGGAAACGCTTCATATTTTCATTTGTTTACATTTTAATTTAATAATATTTATTTTATATATGCATACCGGTAATTATATATTTTTTAATAAAACAATAAAATTATATGCTTCAAATTTCAGTTTCTAATTCCTCCATAAATGCATTTGCCTCACAGTAACCTTGACACGAGGGAGGAGTCAAAATATTTTTTGGTGGTATCAACATTTTCAATAAAATGTGTTTTGAGGTAAATAGGTCTTCCATTAGTACAGGTATTTCAGTGTCTTCAGCACTAAAGGCTCTTGTTGACTCTGCTGCAGTGAAGTGACTGGAGGCATCGTCATGGGTGGCTGTTGCCTGACTGACCTCCAGCAAGGTTGCACTTCATGACACTGTCTGCAGAAGAGTTACAGCTGTGCACCAGATGCCCCCAGACCCGCATACACACACAGATTGATGCAGACATTCTGACACCCAGCCTCAATGTGCCATCATGCTGTTTTACAGGCAATGTGAAAGCATGACTTTGCAGTTAACAAACCTCAGAGGTCCATCATTACCAGTACGCTGTGGAGACTGCATCAAGACCACAAATATGCTTTCATTAACATACTAGTCTTGTATAAGAGTCTTTCCTGCATACACACTTCTAACAATGTTGAAATAAGTTGTAATTTGCTAATCACAGTACTTCTCATCACAATATAAACAATCCTAAATGTCAGGTTTGCAGTATGTGTTCGTACTGTAGTGTTTTTCACTCTGTAGACAGGGCCATACTGGCTCCATCTCTGCCGCAGGACTGGCCCACAGCACCCCAGGGACTTTCTGCACCACACTGCTGTACTTCCCTTCTTCTCCGCTTAAGAGTAAAGACATAAGTGGAGGAGATGTCACTGAATGATCGTTTTCTACCAAAAACTGTTCACTAAATTATTGTGGCACTTTTGATTGCTGTATTTCAGCGCACTAACCATTCAATCCAGTTTACCCAGACTCTCGTCTGCTGTAGACCCCATCCGTCTGTCTCTATCTGCCTGTCTGTCTGTCTGTCGTTCTGTCAATCAATCATTCTTTCTGTCTGTCTTTCTATCTGTCTGTCTGTCATGGAAAGACTACATTTTTGTAGTTAACAATGAATTTCGGTTCATTATCATTTTTTGTTCTTCCTTGCATTCAAATTAGAATTTCAGTAGCTTGTTTGGTATTTCAATTCAAATTCACATTGGATCGAATTGGAATTTAAAAGGCATAACCCTGACAAACGCCTCTGCATCACCTATATGTGCTAAAAATGGACGCTTTAACAGGAGGGTGATTTGGATTTGGAGTTTGTGCTTGAATTGAGTCATCTGTGATAAATTAGTAAGTTTGGCTATTTTTTTCCCCCTCTATTATTTGGAAACATCCATTTTAACTTGAGAAATTGATTCTCTGCTAAAACCTTCCCTCTATGACCTCCCTCTCTTTGTTTTTTTTTTCTCTCTCTTTCGCTGCCTGTGGGTTCTGGTACTTCTGTTGCCTTGGCATTGCTTCTGAACAGTCTGTGAGCAATTTCACCAAGCTAGGTTTTTCATATGTGTATGTACAGTAAGTGAATGTATAATAACAACCACAGAAATCCTAGAGGCTGGAAATCTTCAACTCTGTACTGGCCCTTGACCAACAATGATAGTTAGTTACCACTCCATGGATAAATATGACTTTTCTATTATGTGAACTCAATTCAGAATTTTAACAAGATTAAACATTAATCTTTCATTGTAATTTTTCACACATACTTTTTTTGCACGTGTATTGTGGAAACATACGTATGTTTGATGTTCACATACTGCTTTGAGAGAACAAATGGATGTGCTGTGGGGAAAAAAATCAATCATTATCATTACTTGTTCCCATGGGGACTTTGGTCTTACTGTGGATGCTCTCAGTGTTGAATGTTCAACTTGGCTTTTCTGCATGAACCGTGTCTACAATTGCAAAAAGTAGTTTGGTGAATTCAACGTGCAGTCACAGGTGCACGAATAGCATGTATTGGCTATTTCTTTGGCTTTGAATGTGTCCAGACATTATCCGATTTTAGAAAAAGAACCGGCCATTTTGTAACTTATTTTATGCTGATATGGAAGGCACACATACACTTCATGATTGATACCCCTCCTCAGAGTGTACAGGCACTGTAGCTCTTGGCCCTTACAGTATTATTTTACTCCACAAGACCATAAGCTCTGTTCAGGAAGCTATTCTGATTTGATTGGCTCTCATTTTATCTCAATCTTTTCAACATCTCTGAAGTTAAACATTCATTTTCTCTGGACCTCTGCAACATTTTATTTACTCCTCTCCAAAACCACACACTTGAGGTATGATAAATGATAAACTAACAATGAACATTTTTTTTATTATTAATCTACATTAATGTTAATTCTACATTAACAACATTACAACAATAATAATAGTACCTTGTTAATGGATTTTTAATAATAAACAATATTAGATTTATAAATAAACCTAGATTGAGGCAAAAAATGCTGTTAATTGTTAGTTCATGATGCCTATCGTATCAACTGAAAACGAATAATAATGCAATTAACTAATAAAACTATGAATCAGTTTATAAATGTGACCCTGCCTGGACCCAAAAAACAGTCACGTAGAGCAATTTTATGAAACTGAGATGTATACATCACATGAAAGCTGAATAAATAAGCTTTCAATTGATGTATAGTTTGTTAGGATAGGACAATATTTGGCTGAGATACAACTATTTGAAAATCTGGAATCTGAGGGTGCAAAAAAATCGAAACATTGAGAAAATCACCTTTAAATTTTATTTAAGGTCCATTTATGTTCGCGATTGTGCTGCATTCACTCACAAAAAAAAAATGTTTTATATATTTACAAGTATGAAAGGAATACAAGTATGTAGGAAATGTACAAAATATCTTCATGGAACACGATCTTTACTTAATGGCCTAATGGCCTAAAAGATAAATAATAATTTTGCACTATACAATGTATTGTTGGCTATTGCCACAAATATACCCGTGCGACTTGTGACTGGTTTTGTGATCCAGGTCATTTGTGGTCACAAATGAGTTAAAAATATGGTGGCGATACTGCAGAATTTAACTAAATATTCACTGTGCAGAGACCTTTTACATCACTGTAAAAAATGATTGTAATTTTAACAGTAAAAGACTGTAAAAATGCTACAGTGAAAAACTGTTAATTGGTTAACAGAAAGTTTCCGTACTATATACGGTAAATAACTGTGATAGATCTAATGGTACTTTTAATGTCATTTTACTGTAAAATACCGTTAAATTTACAGTTTTTGGAAGTAAAAACGAACAAGTCATTGTATAATTTACAGTGAAAAAATGTAAATTGACATTCCCACAATTCCCTGCGTGACACTTCACATTTGATGTATTTTTGTTGAAATAACTATGTTTCGTCATAGTTTTCTTAGTTTTTTTATAATCAGTTATGTACATTAGGGTTTTATGTTACATTTAATGTTGTTAAATTAATGTTTATTGTATTTTTAAAATTTCATGTGTGTTACCATGATGGTGTTTAATGTTTGTGTGAATGACACTGTGCAGATTCTATAGATATTTATATGAACTTTCTTCTGGAAGAACTACTTGTGATGAGCTTTGATTAATCATGTAATTCTCATTACTGCTGATATTATTGGTTTGTCAGTGTAATACTATGGTACAAAACAGATATTAATACTTCAATAGGTCGGTAATTTAACATTATATCATATTACTAAAATCCAATGTTAAATATACATGTTTAAAATGTTAAAATTACATGTAACTCCGTAAGTATGTTTACGGTGTGATGTGTTTTTTACAGTATTGTTCTGGTAACCACAGCTGCCAGTTTTTTTCCGTAAAAACAACGGGATTTTTTTTACAGTGATTTACATGAACCGATTCACACAAATGAATTGGGATATCCCAAATCTACATATGTTTTAAGAGGAACGCATTTGCATTAGGTCTCTCAATTTTAAATCTGTGTGCATAATAGAAAAAGGTAATGTAGCATTTTGTCACATTTCAGTTAGCTACTCCCCAACTGTGATCCTGTTAATTTGTCTGCTGACCTTTAGGGCAGAGTGCCATGTGTCATAATGCTGGGTGTGCCAGGCAGGAGTGTGATATGAGGGAAGTAATTGAGCGTGTTCAGGAAGCCCTAGCACAGGAACTGGGATAAAGAGCCAGTTTCTATGTACTGTGCCTGTCACGTCATCTGAGATAAGCTTTTAAGTGATTTAAATGGCCTTTCTTCCCATGTGAATAAGTTGACGTGTTTCCTTCACAGTAGTCCTTCCGCATTGTTTTACATTGTCTTTTCTCAGTAGTGTTATATTTTAGATTTGCATCTTTTTCTCTTTCTCTCTTTTCTTAAAAATTATTGGAAAAGTCATACGTGTCTAGCACATTTCAATGTAAGTTCTCGGGGTAAAAGCGCATCATTATATTTAAAGAAACTGTTTTTTTGTTGTTGTAAGAAATAGAAATAAAACACTCATTAGATGCAATTTAATGGTGAAATCCTACTGGTGAAATCTGTTGATATGTTTTGTTACAGGGATTGTTCACCCAAACATGACAATTCTGTCATTTTACTCTTCCTCATGTCATTCTAAACCTAGCCTATATCAATTTCTTTCTTCTGTGAAACACAAAAGAAGATATTTTAAGAAATACACTATCTCACAAAAGTGCGTACACCCCTCACATTTCAACAAACATTTTAGTATATCTTTTCAAGGGACAATACTATAGAAATGAAACTTGGATATATTTTAGAGTAGTCAATGTGCTGCTTGTATAGCAGTATATATTTACTGTCCTCTGAAAATAACTCAACATACAGCCATTATTGACAAAATAGCTGGCAACAAAAGTGAGTACACTCTAAGTGAACATGTCAAAACTGTGTCCAAAGTGTCAATATTTTGTGCGAGCACCATTGTTATCCAGCACTGCCTTGATCCTCCTAGGCATGGAGTTCACCAGAGCTGCACAGGTTGTTGCTGGGATCCTCTTCCACTCCTCCATAATGACATCACGGAGCTGCTGGATGTTGGTCACATGGTGCTTCTCCACCTTCTGCTTGAGGATGTCCCACAGGTGCTCAGTAGGGTTCAGGTCTGGAGACATACTTGGCCACTCCATCACCTTCAGCTTCCTCAGCAAGGCAGTCGTCATCTTGGCGGTGTGTTTGGGGTCGTTATCATGCCGTTCGGCACAGTTTCTGAAGGGAGGGCATCATGATCTGCTTCAGAATGTCACAGTACATGTTGGAATCCATGTTTCCCTCAATGAAGCGCAGCTCCCCAGTACCAGCAGCTCTCATGCAGCCTCAGACCATGATGCTACCACCACCATGCTTGACTGTAGGCAAGGCACAATTCTCTTGGTACTCCTCACCAGGGCATCGCCACACATGCTGGACACCATCTGAGCCAAGCAAGTTTATCTTAGTCTCATCAGACCACAGGACATGGTTCCAGTAATTCATGCTCTTGGACAGGTTTCTTTCAGCAAACTGTTTGCGGGCTTTCTTGTGAGCCAGCTTCAGAAGAGGCTTCCTTCTGGGATGATGGCCATGCAAACCGACTTGTTGCAGTGTGCGGCGTATGTTCTGAGCACTGACAAGCTGACCTTACGCTTTTGCAACCTCTAAAGCATTGCTGGCAGCACTCATGCGTCTGTTTTTTGACAGCACGAGGACTCCACTTCTTTGATTGCCCCTTGCGAGGCCTGTTACGACTGGAACCCGTCTTGGAAAACCTCTGTATGACCCTGGCCTGTACTGTAACTCAGTTTCAGAGTGTTACCAATCTTCTTATAGCCTCGGCTATCTTTGTGGAGAGCAACAATTCTAATTCTCAAATCCTTAGAGAGTTCTTTGCCATGAGGTGCCATGTTGAGCATCCAGTGGTCAGTATGAGAGAATTGTACTCAAAGCACAAATTTTAACTGCTCTAATGCAAGATACATACATTTGTATGGTCCTGTCAAGCAGACAAAAACATGAAAATTATGAATAGGATATGTTGCTTTGCATGGTTAAATGACACACAGCTATTATCACTCACTTTTGTTGCCAGCTATTTTGACAATAATGGCTGTATGTTGAGTTTATTTTCAGAGGACAGTAAATATATACTAAAATAAAATATATCCAAGTTTCATTTCTATTGTATTGTCCATTGAGAAGATATACTAAAATGTTTGCTGAAATGTGAGGGGTGTACTCACTTTCGTGAGATACTGTATCTGAGTGGGGTTTTTTTGTGCATAAAATTGTAGTCAATGGGGTCCAAAGTTGTTTGTTTCCCAACATTCTTAAGAATAATTTATTTTGTGTTCCACACAAAAAAGATTTGTAGATAGATTTGGAATGACATGAGGGTGAGTAAATTATTTTATTTATGGGTTAGCTGTCCCTTTAAGGGGATCATGAAGTGAACTGCTTTGCTTGTTTCTATGAAGGGCTTGGAAATGTTTTCTCCTCCCTAAAGTTCCATTCTTGGTATTTTTGGAATTTGCTTTGGAACAAACATGTCACTTCCTGACTGGGTCTCTGGAGAAAGCAGAGTCAAATTGAAAGAGATGGGGCCAGAACAGCATATTTCATCTTTACACTTGAGGTCATTCTGCGGGAATGTGCAATTTTGAGGATTTTTGTTGTAGATTACATAACATCAAGCTATGTTTCAACCGATTACATTTGTCCGGCATTGATTCAGTACAGCCCAGCCATGTCAGATGTAGCGATGCTTTCAATTAGAGTTTGTAGTGTAACTGGGTATGTTGCACCAATTGCGAAATCAATTTTTTGTTGTTGAGAAATATGGTACCCACTTTCCTTCTTTATTGTTAGTTAACACATGACATCTGCTCTCGATGTCCATGCCACATGGTTTTTCACTCACCATAGTTACAATTAGACAGGAAGTCTCCAGAGGAAGGGGATAGAGCAGAATGGGGCAGACTAGACGAACTGTGCAACACTGGCTCAGGGCTCATTAGAGTTGAGATGCTTCCTGTCAGGATGGACCTTTCATCGAAGTCATGAGAAAGTGGTCTCGCAGTGGTCTGCTGCAGTAAGACCCCACCCATGCTGCCGACCCCCTTTCCACACTGTAAAACAGGAAGTGAGCAATGGCAACATAATGCATTAGGATTTGCTTGATGCAAAATAAGAATTGTATAATATTAAATGTAATATTTAAAGTCTTCATCTTGTCCTCCGAAATGTTAAGTCAATTCAAATTACACTGCCAATACTAACTAAAATTATACTGCCAGTAAGTAAGGTCAATTTATTCACACTGCAATTCATACTGGGAACTCACAAACCCTTAAAGATGAGAATTTTGTTGGGATGTTGTTCTGACACACACACACACACACACACACACACACACACACACACACACACACACACACACACACACACACACACACACACACACACACACACACACACACATATTTGAAATAGATTTTGTTTTTTAACACTATTAATGTTTTTACTGTAGCTTTTCAACAATTGAATGTGTTTTTGCTGAATAATCGTAAAAAAAACGTAGTGTATGTGGAAATAATTGCTCTCCCTCCACAGTCCTACTTCTACTTTCGGTTTGGTCTGCCTGCTCGTAAGGCTAGATAAAAAGCAACAGAGAGCGCCATTGAAAGCCCACTTTATAGACATTAACATTTTGCCTGCACTGCATGGTCAGGCCCACTCAGCGCAGGGCCTTGGTGAAACGGCTCTGATTGGCTGTGACCCCAGCCCGGAGAAAGGCCTCTCTGTACGGCTCTACAAGGAGAATTCCCCTCTTTTTCCTTCCACTTCACATCCCACAACCTCTCATGTATCAGCTCGGCTGTTTTTACTGCAAGCTGGATTTAGCTGAGACTGCCGGATCATACCGTTTTCAGCATCTAAAGCTGTGGTTTCTCATAGTAATATATATCTCTAAAGGCTCTCATGGGGTTTATCCAGCAGCACGCCATACATGCATTTTCATTTGGCCACGAATTGAGTATTAATGACAGAATGTGTATTTAGCAATCCTATACACAGAATCTGAACCAAACCCCATACAATCATGACTTAATTTGTTGTAAAAAGCCTCACGGATTGTTAACCGATGCTCTGTCCTATAAATTGTAATTTATAACCCCCTGGAAATAGAAGCAATTTGAAGAAAGCGTAGGGAAAGGAATGCTCATTGCCCCGGGCTTATTCTTTTCCATGCAGTCCAGCGTGGTTGTGGTCTGCGCTGAAATACCAATGATTCCTGATGGCTCATGGTTTATTGTTTCTCTCTGGATGTTGTTCCAAGACTCATAAGCTTGGCCGTGTTGGTTAAAATTAAACGCACTGCGTGTCAGTGATATCCTGTGCTGACTCCAATGGCTTATTATGGATGCTGCTCACTACATCACTCCCTTACCATTGATCATGGGACTGTGGAGAGACCTGAAAAAGGCCTTTTATCAGAATGTCCACCCGAGGGAGGGAGCAATGTGAGTCTTGGCCATCTCTATAACGCCATTCTCCACCAGTCTACCCCAGTAACAGAGGTCTTTATCATCACAGTTGGAAAACGGCACAATCTGTAAACGAGGAAGGCCTTCCCCACAGAGATAAGCCACCGTAAAGCAGTTTAATGCGGAAACAAGCTTTATTTGGATTATCTTCCAGATGTTCCACTGACCGTGAGAGTGATTGCGAGTTGGGAAATCCTCATTTAAGCATTTATAGACAACGAGTACTGCTGACTAAGCGTTTATTATATCTGTACAGGCCACTTCACGGTGAGACCTGCTCGTGCCTGACCTAGAAACTATGCTTCAAGTTTTTTTATTTTATTTCAAATATATTCTATTTAGTTATACAATATATTTTTATTTATTTAATATATAATATAATATATTTTTTATTTATATATTCGGTATGTAAAATTAAATTATATTTTTCTTTATTTATATATTCAATATTTATATTAATGATTTATATAGCAATTTATATATGGCACTGCATTTTCGGCAACCGACAATATTTGACCAAAAATTAATTTGATTTTGACCTCAAAAGGTCGAAATCATTGAAACCGAAACTGTGATGTTTAATTAGCATTTCTCCGTGTCAGTGACTGTGTCTATTTTGTGTCCACAATGTGGATAAGCTAGTTATAGCATTGAATGAATATCAGACGGTGTGTTGAAAGAAGCAGTACAACTCGCTGAAATGTATCATGTAATCACTCCATCAGTGTTTTAACCGCGGAAAGTGTCAATAATAAAAAAATTATAAAAAAAAAAACAATGTCACATAACAACAATACATTTATGAGTCAGGAAGCTAGCTAGAAAAAATATTATTTTGATATATTACATAATCAATATATTTTTACTTAATCAGTTGTCTTCATTATTTTATGTACGTTTGAATTATATCTGCCATGAAAACAAGTCTGTTTAAATGTTTATAGCTCAACACTGAATTGGAATAGAAACAGAATTATATAATTAAAAAGTTGATATAACACCAATTTAAATGCTTATACAACTTTTATACAGCTTTTATGTGTTGATTATTAAATTCTGTTTTCGGTTTTTGGCTGAATGAAAAAATTAATTTTGGTTTTGGTAAAAAAACAAACAAATATTTCAGTGCATCACTTCCGTGAACTACTCTAGATGGTGAAATTCCTTAAATTCTGCTGGAAAAATTCAAATGCTATGTTGGAGTGGTGAGACCTGAGGTTTGGAGGAGGTGAATGAGTGCACTCTGGGTACAGGAGGAACGACTCTCACACACGCTAGCCATTACCCACACTGTGAGTCGCCAGCCTCCGCAAGGCAGACCGGGTTACCAGCAAAAACCCAAGCCAACCATCCCCACTGACTGACCAATGTCAGATGCACTCCATCAGCCTGCCGTTCTCCATGTGAGCTTCAGGCGCTGGGTTTTGTCATTATGGGGACGTGCATAACTCAGTAAGGGTGTCTGGCAGTGCATCTGAAGCCCTTGTGGCTGGGATTCATTTTTGAATGAGGGCGAGGCTTGGTGGTCTGGTTAAAGTGGGTTATGGGGTTTCACGGTGCACTGCAGGGTCCTTCAGGATCTCACTTTGTCCCTAACATAATGCTTTCGTCTTTGCCAGAGTCAATTATTTAAAGAGACCTGCTACAGGCAAACTGAATAATGAAAGAGCTAGCCTGGGCACGCATGCAGCATTATGAGGAACAGGGTGGAATATAGAGTTGGTCTTATGGAAATTAGGAACGCAATTTATAGGATTGTGTGTGTAATTAACCACTTCTTGTAAATGGCTTCTCCGGTAGGACCACTTCAGCTTTTGTTGACGCCCAACAACACTGCCGCCATGTTGAGTATGGGGCGGTCATCTTTAATGAAGGGCTTTTGTGTGCTGAGAGCAGCTCTCCGCCGGCTGATACATGACACGACACAGTAATGAATGGGACTGCCAAAACACAAACACTTATTCTTTTGCTGTTTGTTACATGCTCAGGCTAATGCTTTTTCTATATTCACAATATTTTGTGCTTGTGTGGCATTCAAACAGCTGTTTGTGCTGTTCTTGATTTAATCATAAAATTGAATTATCATTTAGACCAGGAGTCTTCATCCCTTTTTCAGACCAAGATATCCTTTTTGGACAGACGAATGGAGCAGAAACAGTTATATATTATGTAAATAATATTATATTAATGTTTTTCATTTTTGTTTAATATAACAAATCAGAATAACAAAGAAAAACAGATACATCTAGCTGACAAAATAACACTATAGAATATTTTCATGTACATTTGTTCATTTTTTTTTAAATTTGTTTCAAACTTCAGCTTTCTCTATTAAAGTTTATTATTTTTTTAAACCAAATTAGTTACAAACAGCTATTAATGGGCCCCCTTTAATACCACCCTGGACCCCTGTTGAAAACCATTGATTTAAATTATTATAATTTGTAGATGATTTAGCTTTTATATAAATGTATTTTTCACATTATATTTGATAAAATTTTCAAAAATGTTTTGTTCCTTTAATTTAAAGGTGCTGTATGTAACTTTTTCACTCTCCTAAAGCATAAAAATACCATGATATGTTTGAGGATATATTGAGGAAACATGCTAAGTTCACATAGGCCTACTTGTTTCTCTGGAAAACACTTCTACAGCCAGTTATTTTACTTTGAAATGTGCGTTTCCAGGATGGAATGTTTGTTTTTGTTTTGGTGTGTGATACCGCACGTTGCCAATTTGCCAATTTTCATTGTCCATTGCGCTTTCATCGCTTTCCTGATGTGTGTGCTCAAACTGGCAACCGTCCAGCCCGAGGAGCAGGTGGCGGGAGAAACAATGATCTCCAATATTTTGAATTTGGACTGCAATACCTATTTCGACCACTAGTTGTCATTCTTACAGACTACACCTTTAAGTCCAGGAGCTGAAAGTGGATGAATGAATTTTTATTCATTTTCTGCCAGTATTTATTTATTTTTGTTGACATTTAGGAGCCGAGAGTGAATGTGTTTATGTGAATGGTCTAAGTAGGAA
Organism: Rutilus rutilus; assembly: GCF_951802725.1. Classification (NCBI taxonomy): domain Eukaryota; kingdom Metazoa; phylum Chordata; class Actinopteri; order Cypriniformes; family Leuciscidae; genus Rutilus; species Rutilus rutilus. Next base: position 19,578,833 of record NC_140223.1, read on the forward strand.
GTTTAGCATGCTGTGTGACTGCCTCTTGTTATATCTCATCCCGGGCAGGAAGTTCCTCTGTTCTGGCAGTGATGCTTGTCGTCTAGGATTGAGAAACCGGCAGGTGTTCTTCCTGTTTATGACACATGCATTCCACTGTAACATAACCTGGTACGGTTACAAAGCAAAACCCTTCACAGCCGTAAGAGGTCACTTGAGGGCAACTTCAAATGGAGGAATACAGAGCACACAAATTCACTTTCCCTCTCATGGAAAACAAATAAAGTTTCTCAGTGTTTGTTTGGCAACAGTAGCTTGCACCAAGGGCTCTGGGATCATGCTGGTATTTGATGTTTACTCAGTTGCTGGATATTGCGGTCACCACAGTGGTTGGCATAGCAAGCCAGGCCAATCAATTAATGCCTGGCGGCACTACACCGCAGCATGCTTTAGATCCACCGCTGGGATCAATTGAGAACTAAAATAGCATGTTGTTTTGAAGTTAGATTTCATTGATCATTGTGATCTCAGTTTACTGCTATATCTTGCCTTTATTTAAGAGCTTGTGTATTTATCTAATCTTTTTTATTGCTTTTGTTTTGCTTTAATTTGTTCTTCTTTTGTTTATTCATTTATTTATTTTATTTTTGTTTGTAAAATACTTTGTGTACTCTGTACTAGTTTAATATGCAGAGACAACTTTAAGTGTTGTTTGACCTAAATTACCTTACACGAGTTCTAAAGCATACAGTATATTTTACAGTTGTGAACGCACTCAATAATTACGTTTTTGCTATTCCATTCCGATGGCTGCTCAGAACTGTGGGGCCTTTCAGCTCTTCATTGTGGGAATGTGAAGCCTGAAGTGGTTGGTTATGCCTAGATTCAGTGCCAATGTTTCGGTTTAAGCAGACACTGGCATGAAACCACTCTGAATGCCAGATGGTGACTAAATGAGTCAGTTACATGTGGACAAAAGGCCATAATTGAGCGAGAAAGGAGACCGAGTGTCATCTTATTTATGGATTAAAGCGTAAAGCTTCCGTCATTCTTAGAGATGCTGTGGAAAACGAATGAGGCAAGGCTTCTTTCTAATAGAGTCTTGTGTTTGCTGCATGATAATGTGCCTACTGTCTGATAAAGGCATCCTTTTCCTCAGAGCCTATTCACAATAAGTAGATGGTTGGTGGCTGTGTGGTGGTGAAATGTAATTATGATGGTAATTGTGGCTTTATTCAGTTTGAATGAGGTCCGATGGGTGTTTTGAAATGTCCTTGCAGATCAGTGTAGATAATGGTTGTTGTTCCTAGGTTAAGGGAAATGGAAATGTGCCATGCATTTCAGTAAGCCACTGGTTGTTTGTGTGCTGTCACATTCCATGTAATTTCTGCTTCCAGCACAAGAAATATTGGAACAGTACCAGCAACGCTTGCAAAATGGAGAAATCAAAATGGCCAGAAACTGGAGCTGAAAAATTACTCATTCTTTATTTTGCCAATTTTTTGTTTTGTGTGTTTTGGCACTCATGCCTTCATCAGGGCTAAAAGATTACAGGTAGACACAAGCTCATTTAAATACAAACAAGGACAAAATTCAAACTTACACATAACCAATTAAAAGTCAGATGGTATGGCATCCACCAATCACATAACATGTCAAGTGAGTGATTTAAATCAGTCCAATAGCCTCTGTTCTTATGGTGAATTTCCAATCAACATGTTCAAACACGCAATTAAAGGTACAATGACAATTTTTTGTATGTGTGTCTTTGAACATGTTGATTAGAAATTGCACAAAGCAAGGTCCATAAAGACATGGTTGAATCAGTTTGGTGTGGAAGAACTGGACTTAGCCCCATTGAACACCTTTGGGATGAACTACTAGGACATGAACTGTGTGTTTCTTGCTGGTAGACCTCAAGTGTAGAGCTCTGCAAAGTCTCACTCTATTACTGTAACCACAGCTATGTGTCCCAGAATGCAATGGGCTCCAGGCACAGGGCAATGTGGTGTAGTTTAGCTTCAGAGCGGAACTGACCCCGGCCTAAAAAAACAGTATTGTCATCTTGGACCGAGTGCCAGTTCAGCAGCCTGACATTTTAAGTCCAGCCAAAACAGTTTAAATGCTCTTTATTCATCTGAGGGCACATTCAGAGAAAAAGCTGCTCCATGAACAATGACACCAGTGGCGCTTTTGACTGAATATGGTCTTTCGACAATGATATGGATGAACATTGTGATACAATTATGCTTTGATATTCAAAACATTGGGAAGATTCTTTCCTAGAACAGAAGAACTCTTTCCAAGCGGACATTTCCGGAGTCCAACGAAAGCTCTTGAACAGGAATTCACATGTGCTAGCATGCTTCACCGGGAACTGCTGGTTCAGAGGCGTTTATGTAATACCACAAGCTTGATGCAGTGTTTGGTACTCAAGTAAACCCATTACAGACAGAACCCACCCATGATCTCTCTAACTTTTGATTGGTTCCTGATGCATTCATGGCCATTAAATTCATTCTTGACCTTCGACCCGGCGCAGGGGTGAAAGGCCAGCTAAATTCCTTAAGTTGTGTAAATGCAGCAGTATTTCTTCTGCATTCCCCAAAGATTAGCACAGACAGACAGAATTAGCCTGGCTGCTAAACAAATGTTGATTGTGGCTGTAAAGAGGCTTGCCATGCAGGCCTGGACGCTTCTAGTGCTCCAACTCAGCACGTTTGGTGACCAAGTGCAGAATCTAAACAAGTCTCAGTTATGTTTCACTTGCTTTGAGATGTCAAACCGGAACTGTAAAGTGGGTCAAGGCGGAGCGATGAATTGTGGCAGCCTTGGCAGAGTTTTCTTGACCTTTCTGGTGGTCTTATACTTGTCAGCTGTAATAGCTACTGTCATGCAGCTCTACTCGGATCTGCTTTTCATCACATAATCCACACTTTACACAGCCTGTGTTTAATAGTGCAGAGGAAAAGAGTCTGTGAAAACGCTGATGGCGTGCACATGCGTATTACGTGTTCAGTCTATAGGTATGCAGGTTTGAATATATATGTACGCAGGCGTGTAGTCTTTCTTTACAACTTGACCTCAACAAATTACTTGTCTGGCCTTAAAAATGTATAATACAGAATTATTTATCGCTTCTGCGTAGCCACGTGAACCGGAACTATTTTGACAACGTTTTATCTGTACAGAGGTAAAGGGAAGGAGAAGGGAGGCCTTCACAGGGGAGAGACTAGTTGACACTTCAGGACTGCGTTGTCGTCGTGTCCAGGCGCAGGTCCTTCATCAGATCTGGATACGACCTGGATATGGCGGACTGCGGTAAACCTCGGGATAAACAGAGAGACTACTATTAGCGTAGACGCCATCGCACTAGACGTAAAGGACTATAATGTGTTAAGAGACTGCTCAAGTACTGGGGAGCTAAACCATTTAGTACTTTGTAAAGTAATCAGCAATATTTTTAAATGTATACAATGTTTAATTGGGAGCCAATGCAGTGTTGATAGAACCGGGCTAATATGGTCATACTTCCTTGTTCTAGTAAGAACTCTAGCTGCTGCGTTTTGGACCAGCTGTAGTTTATTTATTAAGCGTGCAGGGCAACCACCCATAAGAGCATTGCAATAATCTAGGTTTGATGTCATGAATGCATTAAAGGGGCATTTCACCCATTTGAACATTGTTTTTTATTTAAAGTGGGTCATATATGTAGTCGAAATGTAAAAGAAATTTTGAATTTGGTGCCTTTGTGACAGAGAAAAGACAAAAAATAACTTCAGGACGCATTTGTATGAAAGACAACAACTCCCACAATGCACCACATTGCACAGCTCCGCAAGCCACTCCCACTAATCCAGAAAGCGCATATCTGCCTATAAGAGAAATCACTCTTCAGTCTACAAGGCTAGCTACCACCAGAGCTTGAAATTCATTTCACATTCACACAAAATGTCTAGTTAGTTGGCGAACTCATTAGTGCATTACTCCTCGTTTGTATTTCTTTCGAAAAGGTGAATTATTGCATGGTACCTGGATGTTCAGTCAGAACAAATGCGGTGCGAAACTAGGAAACTAGTTCACAACACAAACGTCCGTGTCCTCGTCTGATTCAGAGATTTCGTCCAGGAGAAATTGTCATCGTTGAAAATCTTTGCCACAGACGGACTCTATCTCTGTGTTCGTAGCGGTTCGTAGTTGCATAGTGAGATCACCGGCGCCACCAGTCCGCCCTAAACCGAGCCAGTCCGGGCTCCTCGTCCGCGGCAGGCAGGTCTTCTGCCTCGGCTGCTCTTCGCTATAATGCGGCTTGTAAAGGTAGCCACAAACACCTGATTCAAGCACCAGACTTCCGAAATCCTCTTCCTCTAGTCTATATCATATTGACTTGGAATACTCGTACTCGTACTCTCCTCCGCTATTGTCATAACTTTACATCTGTTTCCACAGCGCCTGTTAGCTTAGCTTCAAACAAGATGGAGGATATTGCTTTCAGTTTCAGAGAGTAAAGTCCCACCCACTGATCTGTAATAGGTCTGTAGCGTGAGCGGGTCCCGCCCCCTGGGAAAGATGAGGAACTAGTGCTTGTTGTCTCAACAGAAATTCCCCCCTCTTACACTTCCTCCTACAATGACGCAAAATGACGATTTTTGCGTCATTGTAGGAGGAAGTGTAAGAGGTAAATAACGGATTTCTCCCGTCTCAGGGGAAAATGAGAGAGTGTTGCACAACCATTCAATAGTATGACTGGGTTTCTAACAATGCAAAGCTTAATGCAAATGGGTGAAGTGTCCCTTTAACTAATTGTTCCGCATTTGTCAATGAGAGCATATGACGTAATTTAGATATATTTTTAAGATGGAAGAATGCGGTTTTACAGATACTAGAAACGTGACTTTCAAATGAAAGATTGGTATCAAAGAGCACACCCAGGTTCCTAACCGACGACGAAGACTTGACAGAGCAGCCATCAGTGGTTCTCAAACTTTTTACACCAAGTACCACCTCAGAAAATATGTGTCTCTCCAATTACCACCATAATGACCAATATTAAAATACAGTACTGTAGTAGGCCTAACTATTCAGCTATAGCTATGCACAGCTCAAAACAGAGGCAGTTTTATTTCTAATAAGAATATGTATTATTGTCAGCTCTTTTTTATACAGTGTCTAATTATAATGGAAAGGATTATTAACATATTGTAACATCTAAAGTTTGTTCTATAAATAATAATAATTTCCTCTTATGTTTTTTCATATTGCTATGTGCCAAACTGATCGCAACATCAGAAATGAAATGGGAATGATTAACTGCTTAATTTAGCAGCTGGTGACAGGTTTTCATAAATGGATGGTGTTACATCTACGTGTGTGTGTGTGTGTATATCTTAAGGCATCCAAGATCTTGAGTCACATCCTGTGATGGAGGAGGAGGGTCTGTCTGTAACAGTGACCCAGATGTGCCAGCCAGTGCCCTTGAGTTGAGTTGAGCCAAGACATGACTGGCTCAGTGAAGTGTGTTTAACCTGGTTCTGCCAGCACATTAACACTCATACAACAGTTTCCTTATAAAGTTCTCATGGATACAGAAATCTGCCCATTTTCCATTTTAAGAAGGGAGTGGCAGGAGGGATCAGAGAAGGAGGAGGGAAGAGAACCTGAACAATACAGCTTATGTTCTCCTCATCACTGACACTCATACTTGGCTTCCACTCCATTTACTGTATGCTTGGGTTAAGCGTAATGTAGTCTCAGCCTCAGACGTCACACCCACAGACCGTTGGCTGAAAGTCTAATGCATATGGCACAGAAAATGGGAAACACTTTAGATGTTTCGAAGTCACCATTTGATTGGTTCAATTGGTTGAATTCTACAGCTTTTCACTGAGACATGTATGTGACGTTCTTTAATCGTCCCCCTGGAAACAAAGCTGTGAAGCCCCTCGTGTGAACAAAACAAACAATGATTGGTTGCTTTACAGGTCGGTTAGACGTCCTCTTGGGCGGACTTTGGCCAATGAAAGCTGCGATGGAGTCCAGACCTTCTGCTGTCAGTCTGAAGGTCTGGCTACGCGAGTCTAGGCGTAATGTAGTATCCTTGGTTATAGTCTTGAGTACTATTAATGTGTGCAGTTAGGAGTGCTGTGCTGCTTTAAGAGCTGGTAAGGGGTGAGTAAGCTGGTGCTTGGTTTACATTTTTTTTTTTTTTTTTTTATGCTGGATTTTGTTTTGGTTGTTTTTTTTTTTATTTGATTTTGCTTTTGTCTTGTTTTGTGGGTTTTATTTGTATTTTATTTATTTTGCATTTTGTTTGCATTGTGCTTTTTTATTATTTTATTTTACAGAACAAAGTTAGAAAAGAAATAGAGCAGAAATTGATATATGTTAATGTTTGTGTGTGTTTTTTTTTTTTTTTTTTTTTTTAAGGTTGTGTAGCCTTGTGAGTGATCAGGCCACTAATTATAGTGTGCTCTCATCTGCATGCCTGTAGTAATGCTTTGCAGTGGGCTTTGGTTAAAATGTATTCCGGGAAAGTAAATGGCTTCAGTCATGTGGCTTTGATTGTTGATAGTACTTTTTTTTGTTCTATTTTTTTTGTCAGTAGCCATATCACCCTGTAGCCCAAGACTGGCTGCCTACTGAAGCTAAGCAGGGCTGAGCCTGGTTAGTACCTGGATGGGAGACCTCCTGGGAAAACCAGGTTGCTGCTGGAAGAGGTGTTAGTGAGGCCAGTAGGGGGTGCGCAACCTGTGGTCTGCGTGGGTCCCAACACCCCAGTATAGTGATGGGGACACTATACTGTCAAAGAGCACCGTCCTTCAGATGAGACGTTCCTGACTCTCTGTGGCCATTAAAAAATCCCATGACACTTCTTGTAAAAGAGTAGGGGTGTAACCCTGGTGTCCTGGCCAAATTCCCTCCATTGACCTTTATCAATCATGGCCTCCTAAAATGAATCCCCATGCTTTCAATTGGCTCTATCACTCTCTCTCCTCTGCACCTAAGTGGAAACTGCACACTGGTGGGGGTTGAGGAGAGTAAAGCGCTTACTGTAGTACATAGTAAAGTGTTATAAAAATGCCTCATTCATGCCTAATTCATTTTACAGCATCCATGTCATGCATGCACAACTATTCATTCTTCTCTATTTCTGGCAATATAGGGAAAGGGAATGACTCTGTCTCTTTTTGGTTAAAATGTCTGTTTAGATGACAGTTCTTTCAAACAACACCTAAGGATAAGATCAGATGGATTAGACGTTCATCAAGTGTAAGGTACCAGTGCCTTGTGCATGCCAGTTGTTGTGTCTCTCCCATCTGAGGTCACATTTAAGTTTGCAGTTGCTGGGACGACAGAAGAGAAGATGGATATTTAACCTTGCTGCCCAGTCTTGAGTTCACTTCCTCCAGGAATCTTTTGGTAATGAGGATGTCCTGCTGTAATGATCGGGGAAAATGAGGCCAATGTTGATATTGGTTCTGTAAGGGTGGGCAGTATGTGTGTTTTCGACTCTCAGATGCTCCTGTCTTTTCTACATGCACTCTTTCTTCTCTCTTTATGGACTGATGCTGCAGCAGGTACCTCCTCCTCATAAATTACTCATAATTTTTTTTAAGCGATACTTTCCCTCCTATTCTACCTTCGACCCCCTCAAGCTATCACTGCTGTGTGCCCGCACAGCGGTTTTACTGATCTTGGTTTACAGAGTTATTTCTGGCTATAAGCTTCTCTTGCATGACTCAGGTTGATGTCAGCATCTTTGACAAGGTCTGCTGAGCTCTGTACAGTCACCCTCAGGACTGGCCATCATGTCTCTTTTTTTTCTTCCTGTGGACGTGTGTTTTCTTGCATTGAGGGGATTATGTACCGTCTGGGCTGTGATTCATGCGTTTATCTCTGTTTCTGGAGACAGGAAGATGATTTGCATTTATGATATAGAGGATTTGTCTGAGTGAGTTGGAGTGTGGAGTGTGTGTGTGTGTGTGTGTGAGCATAACCCACTTATGTGGTTTTTACTAGTGCCACTGTAATTTCTCTGGGCATTATGCGAGATTATATAGTGAAATTGATCATCATGTCTTCTAGACAACCTAAAGCTTTTTCAATTTATATCCCTTAAATTAAATCTTGACCATGTGCATTTTGATGAAATCAGTCAGGGCCTTCATTGGGGAAACATTGTCCCTGAAAATATATCGGTTTGCTCTGTAGCAAATAATGTACCATAAAGCACCATAAAGCATGACCTGTAGCTTGCTCAGCTTGATGGCTGGACTGAGACCTGCTGGTCCATCTTAGCTTAGCTTTTTGTGCCTGGATTCACTCAGGTTTTACAAGACCTTGATCCCAAGAGTGTACTTAGAAATGACATGTCTATCTTTTACACGTGAACCTTTGCAATATCTTTCAAGATATTTTTTCATCAAAAACTACTTTTTTGCATTGCAGACATCACATTCCAATCAAGTGTAGGAGTTCATTTTAGTTTGTACAGTGTTACTGGACATGAGTCTGGTATTAATAATTTATAACTCTTCCTGTGTTCCAATGCAAGTGATTAAGATTTAATAACTACTATATATTTGTATATAAAAGTTTCGGGTGTTTCAGAAGTCTGCTCACCAAGGCTATATTTATTTGAACAAAAATACAATAAAACAGTAATATTGTAAAATACTACAATTTAAAATAACTTTTCTATTTTAATATATTTTGAAAAGTAATTTATTCCTGTGATGGCAAGGCTAAGTTTTTGACATCATTACTCTAGTCTTCAGTGTCACATGATCCTTCAGAAATGATTCAGAATGTTGATTTTAACAGCTGTTCTTGTTATTAATGTCTTATTATCTTCTAATTAAAACAGTGGTACTGCTTAATATTTTTGTGAAAACCATGACACATTTTATTTCAAGATTCTTTGATGAATAGAATAAAAAAAACCTGCATTTATTTAAAATATAAATCTTTTCTAAGAATATAAATGTCTTTACTTTACTTTACTTAATTTAATTTAATGTGTCTTTTCTAAATAAAAGTATTAATTTCATTCTTTCAAACTTGTGAATAGTAATGTGTGTGTGTGTGTGTGTGTGTGTGTGTGTGTGTGTGTGTGTATATTTATATAATATATTTTTTATATACTTGATAGTAATGCATCAATAAATAGGCAATATAGACAATAATGATAAATGGAAATGCATTTCAGCACTTTATATCATGTTAATAAAATCTTCAAGTTCAATGTTCTGCTGAATCTCTGGTTGGGACGGGTTGCAGGATAGAATCAAGGGTTAAAGAGCTCTTCAGGGATCAGAGTGCATGCTGACATTGTCATTGTCCTACCGGTGCTGACAAGAGTGCGGGACAGTTTTGGGCAGAGGTGAGAGTGTTCTCGTTTGTTCCTGGCTGTTCTGTGTTGCATACTCTTCTCATTATCCCGGGCTGACAGCCTCCTAGCTCACATTCCTCTCCTCTTCCTCTCTGTCTCTTCCCCAGATCGGCCTGCAGTGTCAGCTCTGCTTCAGTCTGTTTCTCCCTCCCCCCTCATCGTGTTCTCCCACACAGCCGTGCATGCCGCCATAGTGGTCTTTTAATCCACCACACAGACACATTGTGGGCGTGCTGTGTCCTCTTCAGGACGTGCCGTAGCATAGACTCCCTGCACCACACCCCGAGCCCGAGCCGCCACAGGCCTGTACCAGCACCATCTGCAGAGCCTGTGCCATCACCTCCTCGGGCTCCTGCAGGGAGATTTCTGTAGGCTATGTGAGACACGACACCCAATCTCCAGGCTATTGTGTGCACTACCTGGAAAATGATAGCGGGAGTGAAAAGTACACTATGAAAAGAGGTGAAAACAATCAGCCTCCCTTGACAGGGTGTGTTGACCACTGCTGGCTTCAGGCTACTTATAAGAAGGGCTACTGCTCCCTCTTGTGCTTGTAAGCGTGAATGCCAATATAGCGAGAATTGAAGTTTCGCCTCCTAGTGGCAGGTTGTGATGTTACAGCTATGAAAAGGCACTCCCCCACCTCTCTGCATAGAGGATATGATTGATTTTGGCCGTGATTCTTGGCTAGGACCATGAACAGTTTGAGCTCAGCTGTGCACTGCAGTTTCCTGTTGCTTTAGGAAGAAATGCTTTGAACAGAGATTCATTATTTTACTTTATTTTACTTTGACAAACTTGCATACAAATAATATCAAAACACTTTAATTCAATTACTTTCTGACATTAACAAAAACAACAGAAACTAAAATTTGGAGGGTAGAAGGTTTTGCTCTGTTCCCTATAGAAAGCTATCATATGTTTTAAAAAAAAAAACATAAAAATATACTAAACTATTCTCTTTTACTCTTTATACATATTTATGATTTTATTTGATCAAAAATACAGTAAAAACAGTAATATCGTGAAATATTATTTCAATTCGAAATACCATTTTTCTATATGAATATATTTAAAAGAAGTATTTTATTCCTGTGATGGTAAAGCTGAATTTTCAGCATCATTACTCCAGTCTTCAGTGTCACATGCTCTTTTAGAAATCAATATGCTGAATTGCTGCTCAGGAAAGAACTTCTAATTATTATGAATGTTAAGCAGTTGTGCATCTTAATATTTTTGTGAAAACCTGATACATATCAGGATTCTTTAAATTAACAATTACCATCACACACCTGCAGGTAATAGATAGGTGCGTAGGAGAGAAGACCAAAAAAGTCAAAAATCTAATGAACAAAAGGAAATCCTGCACACTATCAATACTAAAAAGTATCAACAAATATTTATTAGCAACGTTTCGGTCTCATGACCTTCATCAGGCATATACAATCAAGATTCTTTGATATCAGTTCTTTCTTTGAAAGAACAGCATTTATTTTAAATATATATATCACTTTATAGTCACTTTTTATCATTTTAAAAGTCTCAACCCCAAACTTGTAAGTCTCATGGACTACTATTTGGTCATTTTTGACAGCTCCAGTCTCCATTCACATAAAAGAGTGTGAGATATTCTTTAAAACTTCATCTTTTTTATGTTTCCACAGTAGGGAGAAAGGCACATGGTGTCTTTGGTGGAGTCAGTCTTTGGTGCTCAGCTCTTACACTGATATACATGTGTGTTCATTAGGTGTTAAGCCACGGCAGCTTTTATTTCCAGTGTGCTCTGCGCTTTTGAAATGACTGTGTAGGAAGTGCCAAGGCCTTGCGTCATTTCCTCAACCTTCTCTTTCAGCGCTTCTGTTTTTCCCCTCACCGCCCTACACCTCTGTATCTCTCAGAGAAGAGAAACGCTAAGCCAGCGCTCAAGGCCTTGATGCTCGCTCCACAACTTCCAACAACAAAGTTTGCACCAGCTTCGGCACGACCTGCGTTCTTTGAAACCAGCAGACAGCCTCACAAGTGCACGCCTGCACTGGACCAACGTTTGCTCTGGAGCAGCTGAGCAGGAGAAGCAACAGTGGAGCTGTCCATCTCCCAGCCTACATTTTTGGGGGTGGGGAGAAAGCAGGAGCGTTGCAGCGGTGGTACTTGGTTTATTTTTTATTTTTAGCCTCTTCCCGACCCTCTACCCCGACAGCTGTCTCTCTCCTCCTCCTTCTCTGACAGAGCAGCGTCAGGAATAGCCTATCGCTTTGCACCTCTCAAAAGGCTGCCGGTTAGTGTGACATGAGACTACTGGTTCTCAGGACTCTCTCTCTGTTTCGAACACACACATTAATGCATCTCGCCGCTTTCGTCTGCCGCTCCTCTCCACTCTGACCTTGGTAGCAACGGTAACTGTTTGGAGCTGCTGCAGAGGATCTCAGGTAAGGCAGCAGGCGTTGCTCATGGCCCTGGATGGGGGAATCTGTAGATCTAGACCCGTGGAGGAGTCTGTTGGCTCAGAGTTCTGCTGCAGTCTGGACTCGGGCCTGCTCTGTCGCTTATTTTTAGGCTTGAGTGTGATGGCACGCTGGGAGCAATGACCGGGCTAGCTAGTGCTAATGCAAAATTCAATAAGTTTTGCAATTTCACGTGAATTCAAGTAAGGGTTTTCTTGTACTGTAGTGTGTTAACATGGCTATTTAGTAATTTGGTATTTTGAGACTAGAATGGAGTGCGGGATTGGCATTTTGAGGTTAAGTGCTGAAGTCCATTAAGCTCAATAGAGGCTTTTGTTTGAGTTGGTTTGCTCTTGTGGAAAAAGGTAGTGCCATTATGTTTTGGTCATTGTACTCTTTGAGATGAGTGTTTCAAATGGGTCTTATTTTTGAACTTGTGTGGCTTTTTTCTTACGCTTGTTCTATGACTGTTGAGTGTTTGATAGATGAAGTCAGTGGGTTATTTTGTGTATACAGTCACTGGATCATATGCTTCACAGTGTGCAGAAGGTTTTATTGATGTGGCCATAAACTTTCAGCTGTTCAATTATGTCTCCTTTGTTAGGCTAAATTGCTGTTGCTGGTTTGTATTTATTGTGTTTCGGTGTAGTTTTCTTCATTTCTCAGTTGAATTATAATTAGCTTCAGGAAGTAAATTTAATTTTGTTGGCTGAATTGCGTTTAATCTCCATAAAAGCCTAAATTGGCTGTGGCATTAATTCCATCCTTTTGTTACTGCATGTGTCCTCGAGAAACATCTAGAATGAAAGCTGTTCAAGTCCACCAGTCCTGTGTTGAGTGATAAGACCACTTTCATTTATATATGCTTTGGGTAGTCTTGCTATACATGGACAAATGAGGTATTTTATCATATTAAAACTCTTAATTCAAATGTAATAGTTGTTACTACTAGAAATGTATCCAGTTAGTGTTTTTTTCTATTGGGAAAAAATAGGGCTGTTTGCTTTGGTTTGGTTTTCAGTGATTCTCTAGCTAACAGATTTAGCCATAATCAGTGTTTTTGTGGTTGTAATCTTGCTATATAATAATAGGCCTAATAATAATATTAGCTGTTGTTTTTATAATCATAATACAATTATTTATTTATTATATAATATATTATTCAAACCTTTATCATTTATTATTATTATTAATATATTTTTGATCGTTTTTTTTGCATATGAGAATAGAATATTTAAGGGAGTCTTAATCCTTTGGTTTCTGCTTATACAACAGGATGAAACATAGTTTTGGTATTATTGTATGTAAAAAATGTTGTCGCTGTTTATTTTAAATCAGTTACCAAAGTTATCTATTTGTTAATGTTTGTGCTGCTAGCCTGTTGTGTGTATTATGATATGGCCATGTGGGCAGTTTCTTGCCCATGTCTGCTCTTAAAAAAACCTGTGCTGTCAGTATCACAGTGCTCTGTTAACAGATAAGCATTCCATGGGTAACTTTTTATAGATGCAGTGTGTCTGATGGCTGGAAGGCCTGGAGAAGGGTCAGTGGTGGCATGAGGGGCTTTAGGGGAGTTCAGAGTGGTGATCTGGATATAGAGTTAGAGGACGGCAGCTACATTCGACAAGCTCAGGGAGATCCCAGAGTAATCCATACAGCTGATGCCGTACAGTGTGGTGACAATGAAGTGAAACTGCTTTGTGTTTACAAACAAAAGCTCTCTGGCAATGTGGCAATTTCAACCAAAATGAAGATTCTGTCATTTAGTCATCCTTATTTATTTCCAAACCTGAATAACTTTGTTGTGTGGAACGCAAAAAATGTAAATGAAAGTAAAAAAAAAATGAAGTGTCTAAGGGGCTTTCAAGCTTCCAAAAGAACAACTAAATGATGTGTGCGCTATATTCTTTTTTGTGCTTGTGCTTTTGTGCAAATGATGCACCATTAGAATATATGCAAATATGAATTTGTAGAGGGTGTATGGTTTCTTTAGATGGATTGAGGCATAGTTGACTTGCAGATCATGTCACTGATATAGTTTTGTGTTTTTATTGCATTTTATTTTTAATTGTTCCATAATAAAAAGGCATATCTCAGTTCAAAAGGCTTCAGTTGGACAGAAGTCAGACTGCAGCTATACAATGAGCCCTCTTTTGACCCCCCCCCCATAGGTCTGTCATGTGTCTCTTGTTCTAATATGTCAACAAGTTAAGAATTCTCTTCATTTTAGGATCCTTTTTAATCTCATATTTAAATAAATATCCTTAATGTGCAACTTGAGGCAAGTCCAGTGTGTTTAATCATCTCTTTCTACCCAACAGAGCCAAGAACCTCCTCTTCTTTCCAGCATTGTGGGTCTTGTTTATCTGAAGTTTGTGACCTCACATAACATAACTGTGAAGACCAGCATCCATTGTGCCAGCTTCTTGTCTGCTGGTCCCTCCATCTGTCACTCATCTTTCCATCCCGCCCTCCCTCCTCCATCAAACCCTTACCCGGCCCAGCCCATGACAGCAGCGTTGCCAGCATGGCATTCTCATCACGCTTTTCCTTCTGGGAGCAAAAGGAAAGTGATGTTCCATTTTCCATTCTCATCTTTCTGCACTGTGTGACACTGTGTAACATCAGCTGGGTGGTGTGCATGAAATGCACCAATGATCTCACTTTTATATCTATCTGTAGCAATGTACTAGGGTGCCATGTGCACGGTTCATGACCGCACAGTTGCTAGCAGCCTCTGTTCAGGGTATGCATGTGTATTTGTGTGTTCTGGGAAGATGGAAAACACGAATCACTGTGTGAAAATGACCAATGTGCTTCAGTGTCATGGTAGACTGTTGTTCACCAGTTCTCCGCCATAGCTCTTTTGATTACATTTTGAAAAGCTGCCGCTGACTGGAACATAGCAGTACATTAATGCTACTGCTTAAAATGGCAAGCACTTTTTGAATTTTTACATTTTCTGGATATCTTGGTCTTTAAAAATGTCCTGCGTGAAATGTGTGGGACACATCTGCATAACAGCCTCAGCATTAACTTACTGTCCTAAATCAAATGCTAATGACCTTTTTACATGGACCTTTATAGATCAAAGAAGAGAACAAGCCAATCCCCAAGAGTTCAAAAGACAATGTAAGTGCCAAGATATTGTGCATAGTACTAACAAATTAAGTCTCACAGCTCTTTTTTAAGGCTCTCACAGAGAAGAGATGCACTTATAAAAAGAGAAAAAATGGAAATTGAAAAGCACTCTGTCTATTTGTCCTTGAGTGACATGTGTCTAATTGCATGTTTTCAGTTATTATTTTCAGAATAATATGCTGTCAGTTCCAAGTCCCTCTGTTTTGACACAGGATGCAGAATTGTTGTCACAGGAAGCCTGATTGAGTGGCTGCTTCAACAATATGCCATTTTTGAGAAAGTGTATTTAAGAATAGTCAAATTATCTTTTAACATCTTTTATTTATATGGACCATTGATTCCTCACGGTCACACCTGCTGCATAGTAATTTACCTCTAAATGGTGTTATGTCGGCATGAAGATAGAGGAGTTTGTTTGATTCTTTGTTAAGCTGTTGATTGACGTGCAGAAGTGCACACCACACGCTATGCTTTGAGTGAGAGGTCGGTGGTTAAATAAAGAGCCTGGTTAAACAAACTTCATATATCAGTAAAGCACCTTAATCAAAATTCTGCCTCAGTATGATTTGAAGTGTTAGACTGGATTTTTTTTGACAACAGCCTGAACCTTTCATTTCTGTTCCTTTTTTTTATAATAGAAATTTGTTACATTTGAAAGCAGTAAGTTTCTGATAAAATGCATGGTGTTTATATTGTAGAGTAAAATAGCTTGGGCAGCAGTGAGCTATATGCTAAAGATGGACAGATGAACATTGTCTATACAGAATATCTCATAATACACTGACAGAATCTACTGGATATGTGTGTGTTAGTGTGTATTAGCGACAGCATGGTAGGCAGCAAGATGGGGTGTACTTTCAGTCTGAGTGTACTTTCAGTCCGATTGTACCAATGCATGCTTGGAGAAGTGCTGTGTGCAGGATTTTTAAGAGCAAAAAGTGAAGTATATTTATGTGATAGTTCACCTTTGCAATCTTTGTTC
Source organism: Rutilus rutilus (assembly GCF_951802725.1). Lineage (NCBI taxonomy): Eukaryota > Metazoa > Chordata > Actinopteri > Cypriniformes > Leuciscidae > Rutilus > Rutilus rutilus. Next base: position 19,594,767 of record NC_140223.1, read on the forward strand.
TCTCCTGCATACAAAGCGATTGTATAATATGACAATAGAAACCAGCATTCTACTTCCCTTTCTCCTAGTTTGTGTTTGGTAGCCAATTTTTATTTATTTTTTGGTGACAAGAGACAATATACAGCATTAAATTTACTATTGGAAGACTCCCAAGAGAGTTCTAAGATTCTGAGATCTTTTTACTCTACCATCAGTGGTGCCAAGTGGCCCTAATCATAGAACAGCAAATTAATCATGAATACGTAGATGGGAACAAGACAGCATTACATGATCTGCTGGTTGAGTATTTTGAGATTGTATGTAATTTAAAGTGTTATATATTGATTTAGCTATTGGTTTGTCTTCTCAGTGATTGAATATCTTTCTATCCTTCCTCACTGACTTTTGTACATGTATCTGTCGGATGAGTAGTCGGATAGCGATGGCAGCCTGAATAGCCGCTCCCAGTCAGTACCCAGCCTGGAACCTGGCAGAGGCCTACTACGTGCCAAGAGTCCTCAGTCTGTTTGGGACACAACTACAGAGGTCCAGTCCCAGTCTCAATTCAGGCGGGTCAAGAGCCCATCACCCAACAGAGATAAGATGGCGACCAGCAAGTTGTCTGAAGTGCCCAAGATGCCGGAGCGCTTCAAAAGCCCTGAGCCTTCTCGAGCTCCCTTGAGTCCTGAACCTTTTTTGAATGGAGAAAGAAAAGTGAATGGTGCTCTCAATGGCAGTGTCAAGACTACTGCAAGTGCCAGCCAGCCAGAGCTCACAGAGGACTTGCAGGGTGGGACCCGTAAGAAGGTGGTGAAGGTGGTGCGCAGGGTGGTTAGGAGGGTACTTCCTACTGAAGAAGACAGGGCAACAATCCCTGCAACCATGTCCCCGGAACCACCTAAACCAGTTTTAGAACCACCAAAACCTGAACCAGCATCTGTACCAAAAGTCGTGAAAGTGCCTGTGTTCTCCTTCAAACATGATACTATAAAGAAGGAAGAAAGAGATGATATCTCTGCTGGACTGACTAACTTGATGACACGAGGCAGGACCAGGGAACCTCGTCATCGGATCCGCAATAATGAACCTGCTGAAAAAGAGGATGTGAAACCTGTAGAAAAGTCTGAAGAGAAGGACATTTCTGAACCAGCACAGAATAAAACTTTGCCAAAACTAGAGGCCTCCCAGGCTCTAAAACTAGAGCAACAGACTTCAGCTTCTGCTACTACCTCAACTACACATAAGTCTCCTGTTTCACCACCAGTAGGGTTCATCCCAGCCTCCAAACCCAATCCACTCTCTCCCCCATCAGGATTTGTTCCTACACCAAAACCCCTAGGGTTTGTCCCAATCTCAAAACCACCTACTCTTTCCCCTCCAGCAGGCTTTATTCCTGCTCCAAAACCTTCTCCTATTACCCCTTCTGGATTTGTTCCTATAGCTCCTACCGTTTCTCCACCTTCAGCTCCTATTCCAGATCCCAAAACATTGCCCCATATCCCCAGTTCTACACCTGCTGTCCCAGCTGCTAACTTTGCTCCAACTGCTCCTGGTAAATCCAACACCCTTAACCCCCCTGCCCTCAAAACAGATCCATTTGCCCCTCCATCAGGGTTCATTCCTACCCATAAACAGATGTCTATGAAGAAACCAGAGGTATTGATCACAGTGATTACTTGGCTGCATGGATTGCTGTGTGAGGAGTGCACTAATGTGTATGCCGTGTACCCACTAGTACTACTGTGTTCCACCTTATATTCTCTGTAAATGAGCAAGTTCTTCAAATTTTAGCTGGTTGCATTGTTTCTTTTTTGCACAAAACACTTTACCTGCATGTTTCCTTGTGGTTTGTAGCTCTCTGAAGTGTGGTTGAATTGGGATTTTAGTTGTGTGACAGCACTCTTCTCCTGAGCTAGAGTTCTTACTAGAACCAGGAAGTACTGTATGACCATATTAGCCCGGTTCTGTCAACACTGCATTGGCTCCCTATTAAACACTGTATACATTTTTAAATATTGCTGATTACTTACAAAGTACTAAATGGTTTAGCTCCCCAGTACTTGAGCGAGCTCTTAACGCATTATAGTCCTTCACATCTATTGCGATTAGATGCTTGAACTTGTGTTCAATACAGTATAGTGTTGTGGACTTGGATGATTGGTTTGGTTCTATACATGGAATTTAAGACGAGAAGAAACTGGTGAACTAATTTGTGTCTGGTTGCATGGTTACTGACGTCAATCCCTTAAACGACTTGACTTCTGTGACACTGTGTGGTTTGGATGTGATATGTAAAGGTGAAGACGGCCGTACGTATGCCACCAACTCCAGCAGGGAGACCTTCTCCTGGAAGCATTTCTAAACCCACTCTACCAACCTTGTCTAAAAAGGTGTGTTCATGATCTGCAGTGGTTAGACGACATGCCTGTTAAGTTCTCCAGGAAGGGAATGCAGCATGGCTAACATAAACACTTGTGACTTTGCTTGCTTTCAACCAGGTTCTGTGTAGTGCTTTTACAATTTATCCTTTGAATAAATTGGTGTTGGCTACTTGACATAACATTTCTCACAAAACAACAAAGTCATGTGCATAGTCTGAGTTAGACTCACCTCTTCTTGGTGGTCTGACCTATAGGAGAGTCCGCCACTGAGTCCCACTGAGGAAGCACAGAGACGGCTGGAGAGGATCTTCGCTGCATCTGTAATGCCTATCCATTCCTTTCTTCACTTATCTTGTCTTCATTCCTGCTTCTTTGTCTTTCATCTCTCTCTCTCTCTCTCTCTCTCTCTCTCTCTCTCTCTCTCTCTCTCTCTCTCTCTCTCTCTCTCTCTCTCTCTCTCTCTCTCTCTCTCTCTCTCTCTCTCTCTCTCTCTCTCTCTCTCTCTCTCTCTCTCTCTCTCTCTCTCTCTAAAATGCTTTATCCAGTATGTGTCTCTCACTGCACTGGCTGTAGGCCTATAAATAAAGCACTTTAAAGCCTGAAAGTGTTTATGCTGACTGAGTACTCATGGGGAAATAGTTTAATACACTACATTGTTAATGAGGAAAAGGGATTTTAAGGACATTAATGTGAGCATAGTGACTACATAGTGCCTTCACATCTAATGATTCTTAACTCTGTCCCTTTAAAAATAATTGATGGCTTCATTCCAAACTCTAGTGAACTGCCTACCTAGACACTGTGAATGCAGTTCCAAAAATCCCTTTTAAAAATAGCTGTAGGCAAAGTTTTAAACAAGCTAGCCTAAGACAAAAAAACATCTGACGATTTGTGTAGTGTTTTATCCCCCAGTGGTTTCTGATCCCTGTTAAACAAAACAATTAAATAAATTTAAAGTAGAAAAGTTAAAATTTAAAATAGAACCCCAATTAAAAATGGTAGACACTTTTTCAGAATAAATGTTAAAAAAAAAAAAAAAAAAAAACCATTTATAAACTATTTACCCAACTTTGTGTTTATGCTATGTATTTTTTTGTGCATAGAGCATGATTAGCTTAGTGACATAGGGTGATGCCAAGCTACATTTCTCTATGTGCTATTTGTATGTTGTGTTTGAGTGACCATTGCTGCCTCATATAGAGGGTTTCAATTCAATCATTTTCAAGACATCATTTTAGGATGCTCCCTTAGTTTACTACAAGGCAGCTCACTAGGTTTTGGAGTAGAGCTTATATTGATTTATGTTTTATGGGTTGCTCTGGTATTACAAGACCCACCAAATAGATGTTTTTTCCTCTCTGAAATACTTCTAAAACTCTGTAGCTCAGCCCTCTGCTCTGATGTCTACTGAGCTTAGAGGCTGTTGTTTTTGTTTTTGATAAGTCTCTTAAACCCCATGTCTGTTTTTATTACCGGTCCTGCCCTATTTATCACAATTTCATGCACTTTTTCCATTTGCTATGTGGTGCATTACAACTTTAGTATCTAGCAGACAGGTTTTTATGGTTCAGGCATGCCCATCTCACCTCCATGTGCCTGCTGTCCTTTCATCTGTGGGTACATGTCTCATCTTTACCTCTCTCTCTCATCCACTGCTGTCTCTGTGGCTGACTGTGATTGTTTGGCTGGCTGGTGTAGCTGGAACCTGTGGCCAGTGCCTCTGCGTCGTCTCAGATACAGGGCTCTTCCCCCACTGTGTCCCTCCATGGCTTGGCCGGAGTGTGTGCTCGTGTGGCCTGTTGGAGTGTAAGCCCTATGTTCCTCTTTCTAACTCACCCCCCCACCCTCATTCATGACTATGCTTTTGTGTTTGCATTATCAACTTTTTTTTGTGCCAAAAATAGATCTTTACATTTTCTATAAAGATTTATGACTTGATAAATGATAAATATGTTGGTATTTTGGCTAACTCAACCCCATTGTTTACATATCATATCTTTGATATAAGGATTGCCTGCTTGTTCATTGCTTATGAATGATAATTTTAATCCAGTGTTTTTGCAGCGCATGGTGGCTCAGGGTTAGCTGTAACTGAATGAAAAAAAAATAGGGCAATATGTTAGTGAATTTGCTTCTGCTGTCCAGATGATCAACTTATAAGTGAACAGCAGTGGATAAGCCTTCTGATTGAAGACTTTGATTTATGAGCGTTGCCTGTTGCTGTCTCATGCCTCTGGCTCTGAACATGATCTAATTTATGCATTGCCTCATATCACTAACATAGTGTCTTTATAAATCCTTACATCACCTTGCATCACCTCTGTGTGTTGTGTAACCATGTGGTTGTTGTTTGTATCAGTTGTATATTTTCAGAGATTCTTATTTCATTTTTAATATCTATACTCTCATACACCATGTGGAACTTTAATAATACAATTTAATGCAGATGTAGAAATCTTCTACATGGGTGAATCACATGAAGTTATGCATAATTGCATGTAATTATATAGAATTAATTATTACATATTATTATTATTATGATTATAAATTATGGATTATATATATATATATATATATATATAGGTTAATTATGACCTATTCTTGGTAGGTTTTATGAGATTCTCCCTGCTGAATATTTATTTCATACCCATTGCCTCCCAGAGTGTAACCAGTGCCTTATATCACATGATCAATAACCCTTTTTATTCACAGGATACTTTAGATGCTCTGTGTGGAGCTGAGGCAGGCTATTAAAATGATAAATGAGTGTGTTTTTGAGAGATGCACATTATAAAGTGTTATGATGTCTAACGCTGCTCTTGCCCCCTCATGCTGGCCTGCCGTCTCACAGGGACAGGTGGAGGAGGATCCCGTGGCAATCCTAAAGGCAGACCATGCTGCTGCCGCCCAGCCTAAGGTCTGCTTTCTGCTGTGTGTGTACTGTAGTTCACCTGCCTAATCCCACCCTTGACCTATTGTGTCAAACTTGCCCTTGTGTTGTGGAGTGTTGTGTTCGCACCCATCCCATTTCATCGACAACACAAAGACCCCAGCTGTAGAGCCCATAATTATGAGACACTCAGATGGAAAAACATAACAGCAAAACAGACAATCTGGCAAATAGTAATATGGGTTCATCTAACATTTTAATAGCATTGGATTGTTATTAACTTGCACTGACAGTGGTTGTGCTGTAGTGTTTCCTACCCTTCTCATGTGCCACTGTACTTGTAGAGTGTACTGGTTTATCTACAATCATAACATTGTATACTAACCAAACATCAGAGGATAGAAGCATGTGAACTGGAATACAACTCCATCCCATCAATGGATCAACTGATATACTATCTCTCACTGTCAGCCCTTCACAGCGGTAGAGTTCATGTTCAGACCCGTGTGTGTAGGTCAAGCATGAGTGCAGTGGAATCAGACATGCCCAGACAACCAGAACATTGGGCTTGTAATCTGACCCCGTCCATCATTTGAAGCTCGAGTTGGCTTCATCTACACCTGCGGTTCAACTCACCCCATCTTGCATGACAGCCCACAGCATTTCAAGCTTATTTCCCACTGTAGACGTTGGGAAACAATGCTCTTTTTGGCTGATCTGGGACCTGTTTTTACCTTAATAGTTATTCTGTTAACAGATGTCTCAGATCAGGGTTAAAATACCATTTTTGTGTCATTAAGTGATAGCAGTCCTTTTCCCATAAGTGTGGACTAATGCATGCTGTGGATTTGAAGCGTTGGTGATGTTTCTGGTCAAAGGCCTGTGTAAAGTCACAAATAATGAGTTGTTCACCATTAATGGCTGGTGTTGGTCTCTTCACAGGTGAAAACAGAGGAGCAGATAGCTGCAGAGCAAGCATGGTATGGCTCGGAGAAAGTGTGGCTGGTCCACAAGGATGGATTCTCTCTCGGTTAGTACAAAAAACATGCAAATTGAACTCTGTATCACTCAAACTGTGTTATTTTAAGTTTAAGACAACATGAAATGGCATTCTCTGCTCATTTAACTCCTGTGTGAATAAGAATATTCAGCTAGAGTAGAAGAGAGAGTCATTTTAGAGATGGAGAACATTACATTTCGATGAAAGACTATGGAAACATTTTCTATTGTGCACTTACGTTTTGCATAAAATAACACCAGGGACATTTATTAAGAAAGGAAATAGAGTCCATGTTTTGATTTTCTGTCATTTTTAACTTAATGCGAGATTCATAACTATTAAATTAAGGAGTGATTTAACAGCACTACAATATTAGAAGTCTATTGTAATTTTGTTCCACAATGATGTTTTGTGCAGTTTACTCAGAAATAAAAACGTTTATTATGTTCTCTGGTATTCTCACAGCTACAGTGGTGAAGACGGAGACAGGCAGTCTACCAGAGGGGAAAGTAAAAATCAAACTGGAGCATGATGGGACAGTACTGGACGTGGACGAGGATGACGTAGAAAAGGTCAGTTTTGCAGGCTTATTGTGTCCATCTAAATGAAGGTTATAGATCTTATTGTGAACAATTCATCCGTGCATTTTTCACTATTTCCGTTTCATGTTTTTATTGTAATTCAAATATAATTTATTACAATTTGCTTCACAAACAAACAGTTCTTGCTTCATTTTGAGTTGAAAATGACTGATTCAGTGAGTCCAAGATTCTATCTGATTCTAACTCTGAAGAGATTCAGTGTATGATTTGTTAGACTTAATCATACTGCAGTGTTTCCCACAGGATTTTGTAAAACTCATAGAAACTGTGGTAGGTGGACCAAGCTTTTATTTTGGCGGAAAACAAGTCTACAAACGCATCCAATTACAAATCTAGTGAAATGCTGTAATTGTCAACTATGCAAATGTGAAAATAATGCTTAACTGGTGCCCGTTATATTCCCAAATGCACGCTAAACTCAGCACATGCACAGGTTAAGTTCACAGTCTGCATTCATTCACTGCGAACTGACTGAGACGTGGAGCTAATAACGCTAATTTCTCTTTGAATTTGTGATTTGATATGGAAATCTTGTGATTTGATATGGACACAATTTTAGTTTGTTTGACATCAATGGAGCAAAACACGATATTAAAGACACATTCTACTTGACGAATGGGGCTGGCCTCCACAAATAAATCAATGTATGGGAAACACTGACCTGCTTACTACACCAGTCATGCTGTGCTGGTTTTTGAGTGCTGCCAGGAAATAGAATAGAAAACATGCACTGCACGATCTCATCTAATTTCGTCACTTACAGTTCAGATTGCACACTTGCAATGGAAAACAATGATTCCTTTCACCGTGGCACTGTGGATTCAAAACCAGAATAGATGTGTATTTTAATGAACCTTAAGGTTTGCAGGGCTCGTACACAGGATTATTTGCAGAACTCTGCTTCTATCTGGCCTGATTCCAGAGGGTTAGACATGCACAGGTGGGCCCTGGGTACATGCAGAGGGTGGGAGAAAATTAAAGACAGGATATGGGTCATAGAGAAACAGGTGGGATTTGGCCCAATTTTTTTAAATGGACAGATTGACTAATATAGACACATTCAAGTCTAATAGAATAGTTCGGGAGGTCAGCGCTGGCATTTTCAGAGTTTGTACTATTAAGCCTTGATGAGACATATGTTGGGAGATATTATTGATTCACTTCCTGCCTGGCACAGTCGCTTAATTTGCATACCCCCCGGGGAAGGCCATCTTGAAGCTGATGATTTCCATAATGTCAAGGCTGACCTCAAATCAAGCTTTTGAACCATATGTTCAATGAATTGCAAAGCTCGATCCAGAGTTGAGCTTGACAAGTTTTAAATTGCATTAAACACTTGGCATGAAGTCTTGAGGCTATTATGGTTGAGGCACCTCAATTTAAAACCTCTCACTCTCGTTTTTTTTTTTTTTGCCATATTAAGGAATTTTTCCACTCTTCCCATTCTTGCTTTCTTGCAATTTATGACCTTTAACATTTTAAACCCCTCAACCCAGGCGAACCCGCCGTCATTTGACCGCTGCGAGGACTTGGCAGCTCTGGTCTATCTGAATGAGTCCAGTGTCATGCATTCTCTGCGCCAGCGCTATGGAGGAAACCTAAACCATACACACGCTGGACCCAACATGGTGATCATCAACCCTATCAGCGCCCCCTCCATGTACTCGGAGAAGGTGAGAGCCCTTGCATGTTATCTTTCACGCTCCTCGCATCCAAATTAGCTTACTTTTCTACTATATAGTATCTGAATACAGAATATTCATGTGACAGAAGGTGGAAGATACTCACATAACCATCTATTTCTTAGTTAAATGCATTATTTCACGACAGTATGTGATTATGGACGAAGCTATTCACTGTGGCAGCAATGCATTATGGGTACTATATTTTATACAACCCCACAACCCTTCATTGGTTAAACCACGCAATAGGAAATGGGCAGCAGAAAGCTGCTAATGAGCTTTATTGGATTTCATGCAAGATAAAGTACCAGCCATAAATTGTTTCGCAATCCAGAAGCGCAATTATTTTGGTCATCTGTCCTAATTAAGTAAGTATCTGTCCTAATAGCTGAAACTATGATATATATATATGAAGATGTTATTGTACTTGTGCCTGAGAGACATTCACACCAACTTTCTTTTCAAATTAACAGCTATTGATTTCCTTTCACTGGAAAATGTATGTTTATGGGTTTACATTTGAGGCTTTCATTATTGACTTTTCTGTTGTACAGAAAATAAATGCTCTGTAACACATTAAGATTCTTAGATTATTAACTTGGCCTAATGTTTTTCGGGTGTGTTATAAGTTTATTTTTTCTCTGTGTCATTTCAGGTGATGCACATGTTCAAAGGCTGTCGACGGGAGGACACAGCCCCTCATATATATGCAGTGGCCCAATCCGCCTACCGAAACCTTTTGACAACAAGACAGGACCAGTCCATTGTGCTTCTGGGAAAGAGCGGCAGTGGCAAGACCACAAACTGCCAGCATTTAGTCCAGTACCTGGTGTCCATCGCTGGCAGCACCGGAAAGATTTTTACTGGTACATTCACTCACCCACCAATTAACCCACCCATCCATTCACCCACCCACCCACTCACCAACCCTCTCACCCACTGACTCACCCACCCACCCATTCACCCACCGACCCACCCACCCACCCATTCACCCACCGACCCACCCACCCACCCATTCACCCACCGACCCACTCACCCACCGACCCACTCACTCAACAACCCACACACCCACTGACTCACCCACCCACCCATTCACCCACCGACCCACCCACCCACCCATTCACCCACCGACCCACCCACCCACCCATTCACCCACCGACCCACCCACCCACCCATTCACCCACCGACCCACTCACCCACCGACCCACTCACTCAACAACCCACACACCCATTCACCCACCCAGCAACCCATTCACCCACCCACCAACCCATTCACCCAATCACCCGAGCCTAGAAAAACAATATACCTTAAGAATTGCTAATTTTGGCCAATATAATATCATTGAGCAGTTCCATTTTTATCTGCATATTATTTCACCATGTGCTTGAAAAGCTTGAACATCCTGTGGTAAAGGGTGAATGAAAGGGTGTCATATGGTCACTGGAAATGGGCTCGTACAGCGTGGCGAGAGTGAGAAAGCTGGGAAGAGGGTGACAGATGAGGGCTGTGCTAATGATGCCCACTAAAGCACTCTGATAATTAGCCGCCATCAAGGCCTGCTCAGCCCCTGCTTGGTCAATAATGACCTAATGAAGACTACAGTGCTCATCAACTATACCATTAAAGAGGCCGTGATGTTATCTGCATGTGTTCAACTCTGAATGCAGGAGCCTCTCTTCTAGTGTGGTCACATTAAGGAGTGAGTCCTTAACAGTTAAATACTAATGTGTGTCTCCTCCAGCTGAGAAATGGCAAGCGGTCTACACAATCCTAGAGGCCTTTGGAAACAGTGCCACCTCCATGAACAATAACGCAAGCCGCTTTTCCCAGATCGTCTCGCTGGATTTTGACCAGGCTGGTCAGGTGGCCTCTGCCTCCATCCAGGTTTGTGGATATACATTGTACTGGGTCATATCTAAATAAATATGCACATTTTTATAAAAAAAATTATAAAAATGTCTGCCCACCCCACCCTGTCATCATTATTTCCCCATTTGTTAAAGTAATTTTCAGTTTCATAAATAATATTAATAAAACAATTTGAAATTTAATGAACACTTATATTAATTAGCTGTCTTATAAATTGTTTTAAATCATAATATGGTATCATCGTAATAGTTTTAATCATATTTTCATTATTAATATTTAAAAAAATCCACCAAAAAATAGAAAAGCCACCCTTTTTCTGCAATACTACCCCTACTGTAATTATATAATAATTTGTTTGTACTGTTCAGTTGTAAAGTTGTGTTAACTTTATACATTTTATAACTCGTGAATTTCTTTCTTTTATATATATAGACCATGCTGCTGGAGAAGCTGAGGGTGGTGAAACGACCAGAGACTGAGTCCACTTTTAATGTCTTTTACTACATGATGGCAGGAGCAGACAGCACAGTCAGGTGAACTCAGCATAATTTTATGCAGATTGAAACCAGTGTACTTTTGCTATTTCATTTTATATTTAATTGTGTCTGAGAAAGCTTTCAGAGCTCTCAGAAGCTTGCACTATTGAGGACATCAGTTTATTGACTGTATGATTTAATAGCTTGACTTTACTTCCATTTTCCCGCAGAACGGAGTTGCATTTTAACCACTTTGCAGAGAACAGTGCTTTTGGGATTGTGCCTCAATCTAAGGTTAGTTTTAAATAGATGGAGTTTGCCAGCAGCAGAGACAAAATCATTAAAAAAATATTTAGTTTTTAAAATATTAGAATTCCCATTTAATATTCTTTGTGTGTGTGTGTGTGTGTGTGTGTGTGTGTGTGTGTGTGTGTGTGTGTGTGTGTGTGTGTGTGTGTGTGTGCACAGCCTGAGGACAAGCAAAAGGCATCACAACAGTTTACTAAACTGCAGGCAGCTATGAAGGTGCTGGGCATTTCCTCTGATGAACAGAAAGCTCTGTGGCTCATCCTTGGAGCCATATATCATCTTGGAGCTGCAGGGGCCACCAAAGGTAATGCTGCACTGTGGTGCATCATGGAGTTACTTTCAAGCAAACCCAAGTCACCAATAAGCATAAACCCCCTTAGGAAAGCAAAGCGTATTTAACCCCCTTTAAGCCCTGCACGGCTGTCTCAGTGCTAATTTAGTTCACAGAAGTATTCGACAGCTTTCTCTTTACACATCAGAACTGGAGAGCATTAATGAGATGAAGCATTTAAAGTGCCTAACAAGCACAGAAACAGAGTTTATTAATTAAGGCCGTCTTACTGTCTGCTTACTGAGCTCAAACAGAGAAAAGACAAGCAGCTCAGGAAACAGTTTGATGCTGAGGAGTTTCGAGATATGTGCGTTTCTTTAGCTCTAATGAGGATGGATGGCTCAGTATTCACAGTCAGTGATATCACTTCCCCCTCTTGCAGTCAGATGTGGATGTATTAATTAACCTTTTAATCACCAGACTCCAAACTGGACTATCTACATGCTGTCTTCTAGAGTCCACATTCATGGCAAAATTTCTGGAAATTAATTAAATCATCATGAAAAATTTAGTTGTTCTTAGCTCTAAAACATTTCTTTTACTATAAATTGCTCATTTTGTGAGTGAAATTTCGATAAAATTATTATTTATAAACAATTATCCGGTAATTGGTTTGGGAACCCTTGATGTGTGTAGGGGCTTGAATTTGAATACATGGTCTGTCTTGATTTATATACGATGTGTTTGTTGCTGATATATTGTCACTGCAGTCGCTGAGTTCCTCGGTGTCTGCAATGCATCCATTCGTTCTAGTCTGGTACTTTCTCCTGTACCTGCATGCCTTCCCTGTATCTCTTTCAGACAAATGCGGCTGGGAAAGCCTTATTTCTCACATGAGTTACTAATACTGCTTCAGTTTCCTGAGGTGGTACTGAAGACTAACATTACCTGACACTAAACGTAACAACTGATGAACCTTTTTTTGTTTGTTTGTTTTTTTAGCAACTAGTTCAGGACACTGCCTTAAATGTTTATAAGACATCTTTGTCTCGAGTCGCTCAGTTGTTACCTGGCTGTTCATACAGCAGGGGGCAGTGCAGTTCTGCCTTATTTTGTTCTGTCTGGGAACTGTATTTACTTTGGTCAAGTCTGATGTTATTCCTCTCAGTACAGGCAAGTACGTTCTGGTAAAAGACTGTAAAATATTTATTTCACACCAACAGCTCGATATACACTATCTTTCAGACAGCAGAGGCATTTATAATGATAAATGAAATTTTCTATTTCAAAATAAAGTCTGTTCTTTTGAACTAATTATGGTTTTTACAGTTTTTTTTTTATCAAATAAATGCAGATTTATCCAAATACAGAGAGCAGTAATTACTGACTTATGCCAAGTAGTAGTAGTAGTAATAATAATAATGCTGGATTTATATAAAATATATACAAATTACAAGAATATGTAGTAATAATAACTATTAAGCTATGAAGTTTATATATAAACTATAATAACTATATATAATTTTTCTGCAAAATAAAAATGAAAATCGTGATTAATTGTTTGAGTCTAATACTAGCCCTAATGCATTATATCATCTATTGGTCACTCTATAGACATCATCTGCAATAGGCATCAGACATAGGGGAAAGCATGTATCGGTCGATTGCTAATTGAAAACTAATTCAAGTGGAAATGTGTCGAGAAAATGCATGGAAGAGCCAATAATATGTATGTATATGCGAGAGTTTGTGTGCTAACGATTGCATCTTGGTTCCTTTTTTGTACAATACTGAAGAATGTCTCATGTTCTAACCTCTTCTTCTCTACTTGCATGCTGCATGCTGTTACAAAGCAGAGACTGATGAAGGTAAAGAGCATGAATATTATATATCAGCACAAGCAAACACCTCATTTGTGTATGCGTGTGTGGTTTTATGCTGTTATCATGGTTGCCAGACATTTCCATTTGCATTCTTATTGTCTTCTTTTCTTTCTACTTTCATTTCTCTGCTGGGTTTCTTTTCTTCAGAGGTTTATAACCATGTCTTAGTCTTGAAGCTTAGATAAAACTTTGGTGGGAATATGTGCGGGTGAGGGTGGGGAGCAACATAACTTTGTTGTCTTTTAAAGCTCAGGCTCTCTGATGTTTCTCCATGTTGTAGACTTTTCATTTCTGCAGTGCTTTTCTGTTGTTAAGACGCAAACACAAATAAAAAGCCTGTTCGCTCTCAGTTCTTGTTTATTTTTGGCATTCATCTATTCCACCAGAGGCCTGCGTTGTTCTCTCTCTCTCTCTCTTTCTCTCTCTCTCTCTCTCTCTCTCTCTCTCCAGCCTCTTCTGGTTGCGGCAACCTCACTGCAGTTTGCATGTCACTCTTTTTGTGGATAACTCTCTTTGTGGTTTGCTCTGGGGTCAGTCGGAGCAATATTTGCTGGAAACACTTGAAAATCCTTTAAATTTCTAAAATGATTTTAAAAAGCTGCCAAATTTGTCTGTGATGTCTAAACACTAAAACTCACAGACATAATCAGACCAATTTTGACCGTTCTGAAACTGTTTTTTTTTTTTTTACCATTAGCGGTTCTCAACAGTGGTTGTCAAAATTTGGTACCAAAAAAATGATTTTTTTATTTAATTAATCCAAATGTTAATCTGATATTTAAATAGTCAAATACTTATATTTGTTAATATTATCATGAGTTGTACATGGCCAGTGGTATGCAAAATGAATAACATTGACATTTAATGTAAAAAATGTACACTCATTTTTTTTTTTATTAAAGTCTTTACCAAGTAACAGATGGATTTGAATGAATATATCACAGAGATTAACTGGACAACAAAATATGTGTGAAGAGTTTCTCCTTTTTTCAAAATTGATATGCTAAATAAGCATAATCATACTGTTAGTTTCATTTTATTGTCCACGGCCTGAACAAACCTGCGACATTTTTTAAGGTCGTAACCCACCAGCTGAAAACCACTGCTTCCAGTTCCAGTTTCAGTATTTGGTTAAAATTGTTACAATTTGGTATAAATCTTTATTAAAATTCCATATTCTAGAGATTATATAACTGTACATAAATGACATAATCAGTGAAATTGTGTAAGGCTTCCCTCAGATACCATAAGAGCCCCACAGTCATCTGTGCTGCTTCATTTGACATGGTACTTACACCATCCCTGTGCATCCCACAGCGGGCCGGAAGCAATTTGCACGTCATGAGTGGGCCCAAAAGGCGGCTTACCTCTTGGGTTGCACCCTCGAAGAGCTCTCGTCTGCTATCTTCAAACACCAGCCCAAAGGAACCTTACAGCGATCCACCTCATTCCGCCAAGGACCAGATGATGTTGGGACAGGAGACAACTCGGGTAAGATCTTTGACAATACAAGACCTCTGATACAAATGAACTTTGTTAGCTGGCTTTGGCAGTATTAATACTGAAATCGGTATGGATGATCTCTTTCACAGCTCCAAAGATCACAGCTCTGGAGTGTCTGGAGGCCATGGCTGCTGGGCTCTACTCTGAGCTCTTTACTTTGGTCATCTCACTTGTTAACCGGTAACATTTATATCCTCTCATGGTCAAGACATACATTTACTTTTAAGTAACTTAAATTTAACTAAGACATATTTGTCACCTGGTTTATTTTCAACCAACTTAATGTGTTTTCCCAACCAGTGGCAGATGGGGTAATGGGGAAACCTGTTTGAAAACAGTCAAACAGTTTTGTTTTGTTTGTTTTTACAGAAAAGGACCATATTTTGTGAATAATATTGTGTATACTACTATTTTAGATGGTCAATAAATATAATATACAAGACATTATATATATATATATATATATTATGTATAACATATAAGACATTATTTAATAACTAACTTAACTAATTCAATAATATATTAATTGGTTGATCTCAATTGTTTTGTACTTTAAAAATATATATATTTGAATGCTTCAAGTGCCTCAAAATGACTTTGTACCACTCAACTTTTGAAATTTATAGTTTTTTTGGGGGTTAAGCATTAGTGCAAGGTCTAGCAAAAAAAACAAAAAAAAAAACACAGCAAGCATTTTTAACTATATAAATAAATTAAAAGAGCATTTGTCCCTTGATTGCCTGTCATTTGTGTTATCAATGATAACAAATAAATACATAAATATATATATATATATTTATATATTTTGATGAAACCATTATTATAATTTTGTTTGGTGGCGCTAGTGGTGTACACTATTTCACATTAAAAGGCCAAATAATGTCCTTTTCATATAAAGAACAGAAAGATTAGTAGTAGGAATAGGCTTTTAAGTTACCTACAGTACAGTTTCAATTCATCCCCAGGTTCATTTGTGAAAGAGAAAGAAGCCTGTATTGTTTGAGGACTCTAGCCTACATTAAATATATATCTGTTGTTTGTTTGTGCTGGTTTAGAGCGCTGAAGTCGAGTCAGCATTCCCTGTGCTCTCTGCTTATTGTGGACACTCCAGGATTCCAGAACCCAAAGTTAGCAAAGCGTGACCGCGGCGCCACCTTCGAGGAGCTGTGCCACAACTATGCCCAGGAGCGTCTCCAAACACTTTTCCACGAACGCACCTTTGTACAGGAGATGGAGCGTTACAAGGAGGTGCAGCAGTCCATCCTGTTACACCTATCAAATTAATGCTTTTTTTTTCTTAAATAAATTACACACTTTGGGCTGAGACTAGCTGAGTTAAATCAATGTTGATTTTATTAACATATTTGTCTAAGCGGTCATAATCAGATCTGCTTGCCTTGTTACCAAAATCAATTCAACATTCAAAGTTCATGAGCCAATCATAGCTTCCGTTGAGATAAAGGTGCTGTAAGCAATGTTCTGGAACTCCCAACACACTTCAAGTTGTCATGAACTGAAAATTCTATGCTAAAAATAAATCTCTTTTTGTAAATGCATGGTATAGAATTATAGGTATAAAAATGGTATAAAAATTTTGACCTTGAAATTTTTAATCAAAATGTCATAGCTCACTTTTTTGGGGATGATGATGGACTTCTCTTTGGTGACGTATGCCGGACTTCTCCAATCATTTAGTCAGTTTAATAAACCCTGCCCCTTCACAATCGACTGGAAGCTCGCATTATTTTTGAGTGCAGCACCCACGTCTCAAAATCCAATCAACTGATGAATAAAAAAACATCAGTCACTGTCCGATTTTTTTTATTATTATTTGTTTTCCACAGAGACGAGAGTGATATTTCAGGACGCTGAATTCATTCAGTGAGCTGTCTGAATGCCATTCCATATAAAACGCTTACAGCACCTTTTATCAAAAGTCTTGAAATGATCAATTTTCATGCTTGAGTTTTGATCAATACTGATTTTAAGCCTCTTGCATTTTTTTTTCTTTTTTTGTCACAAGGCAGTAAAATCATAGAACAAGAGAAATTCTAATGATTGGACACTTGAAAAAAAATAGACACTTTTAACCTGAAATCAGTTTGCAATCATAGCTGACTAACACTCCCTCTATCCCTGTTTAGGAGAACATAGAGCTTGCATTAGATGACATAGAGTCCAGTACATCACTGTCTGTAGCAGCTATAGACCAAACCTCAACTCAAGCATTGGTAAGCAACTCTCTCCTCCCCACATCTCTTCTTACCTCCTCAGCTTTTTGTAGTGCATCCCAGCCTGTCCCCAAAGGGGCCTTATCTGGAGAATGTGTTCTTTTCAGTCTCGGCACTGACTTGAATCATTGATGTTTTCCCTTGTCTCTCACAACGTTGGGGAAAATTCATTTTGACTGCTTGAAAGTTCTAGTAGATGACTTTTGTGTCCTTTAGTTTGTCATTTGAGTGTGAACTCAACCTCAAAGTTGTTATCTATGGTGACAAGTTATTATATTGTCATATCTAGCCAGTCGTTGCAGGAGGAGCGTGTCAGGAACGTGCCTTTCTGTGATGTTAATGATACCGGAGATCTTCTTTTTCTCTGTATGTGTGGGGGTGGGTAATGAGTGGGAAGCGCCCTCCCTCTTCTTAAGGCACAGCGTTCAGAATCTTTGTTAATGAAAGCACTTTTCATGACATTGTCTCTCTCACAAACTGTGTCGGGATATTGCTTAGTAGTAGTACCGTCAAATATGAAGCGTATTGGCATCAGACACATGTATGAGGCTTTATGCATATTTTTAGCTTGGATATTATTTCTAGCTTTGATTTGACAATGGAAACTATTGTTTCGGCAGCATTTCTTCTTTGAGTGCAGTAGTTGGGTAAAATGTATATAGCACATAAAATGAGCTACAATAGGAAATAAAGGCATAGTCGAAGTAGAATGATATTCATGTTAAAATTAGTTCTGCTAAATATTTTTGTGGAGCCAGTGATGTTTTTTTTTTCAGGATCCTTTTAATAGTAGAAAATGCTTGTCATTACAAATGTCTTTACTATTTTGCATTAAATTGACTTTGACAGTAGTGTATATTAATTGTAGTGTGTATTCTTGACCAAACCTGTATGAGAGTAGTGTGGTCATGGTACCATGTTACTTGTCTCAGCACTGGCAGCTTTATACTAAACACTACACAGTATAGGACATTTTATTTAGTCATTTTCTAGAAATTGCAGAAACCAATTTCCATTAGTGTCTCCGGTAAACATCTTTACTTAAAAGATTGAATTAATAGATATGTAGAGGCATCCTCAGATTAAAAAAAGTGTTTTAGATTAGAATGGTTCAGTGATACATGACCGTTTGCAAAGACTTACAAATGGAGATCAAATGAGCGTGTGATTTATTTCTCTGAAAAGCTGCTTTGCGTATCACTATAAAGTGTTTTGAGTGCCCCCAGTGGTTGCGTTCACCGATTACAGCTTTGCGACTTGAAGAAGATACTCAAACACATGCCTGTGCAGTCATATAATCTTTCCTTTTAAACTTTTTAAATTTAATAAAGTTAAAGAAATTCATAAATTGTCAATTGAGCACTTTAGCAATTAAGTAAAGTGAAAGCGCTCGTTAAAACAACCCTGAAGAGTTAATTAGCCAGTCTGTGCCTGATGGAAATAGTACTGAGGCATAGTGAGGACAGTCTCATCAGTGTGAAAAGTAATATTCAGAGACATATTCGGAGTATATTCATAAGCCTACGTAATTTCTTTTTTGTGCTGGTTTCATCCGCAGTTATTCGGCAGCTAGCAAAGTGTCAGTGCGGTAATGCAGAACAAGAGAGAAGCCATTACTGGTATTAATTGCTTAAGTAGACAGGCAGAGTGTAAGGTTTAAAAATGCCTGCGTGGCTGCCCTGGAGCTCTTACTTAATACAAGCCTTTAATGAGGAGCCCAAGACTAATAGCTCATCTTTTTCCCCCTCGTTTTCTCCTCCTCTCTCTTATTGTATAAAGGATTGTAATTGCTTTCATGTAATGACTAATGTTGTGTTTAAGGTCATTATCGAAATATGAAATGAAAAGTAAATGAAACAATGCACAGCCTTGATGAATGAAAGGGGCTTGAATTGTGAGTAAACAAAGTTCTTGAGGGAGATTGAGCATGTGCATACGTGGGACTCATTTGAACAATTTAATTGGCAAAGAATCTTCAAAAATGTGGCGTAACCTTGCCAAGAGTGATGACGAGAATGAGTTGGTAGTGTTTTCATAAGGTTTGAAGGTGCTTTTTAAATAATGCTGTTTGTATATTGTGTGTGTGCATAAGTGTGTTTATGCATGTTTTTTTATTCCATTGATAAAGCCTGCTGTATCATATTTGAAACACAAATTTCTAAGGCCTCTAAATGATCAGCTTGACAATATATTACATGCCTTCTCTTCTCTGATCGATCGTTTAGTTTTAATAACATTTTAAAAATGTTGCCCTTCAGTTTGTGGTACACTGCTATGAAATCTATATTGCTTTTTTAGAAAGTAAACGTAAGAATGACTTTTATATTGTTAGTAATATTTCGAGATGAACACTTACTGGAAGCAACTTAGGTGTACTTGATTATCCATACATACTTTTTTTTTCAACAACAAAAAAAAGGTTAAAATCATGCATCAAAAACAACAGATATTTGAGGAACGTAATTTTTTTTATGTACATTTTCTCTCTCAATCATCATTGTATTGCATTGCATTATATGTTCTGCCCCCCACAATTAAAACGACAAAGCTTTGATCATAAAACAAAGCATTTAAATATCATCTTATCAAGACATATTATTGGCAGATATAAAGCGACAACTGATATTTTTTTAATTTTATGAAAGTAGTCTGCTATACTTTGAAAAATGTCTCATTGATTTACATTACAAGCTATCAGAATTTCAACCGCACCAAATGGCATATTTTTGGTCAATTTGAATAAAATTGAGGTGTTTTTTTCTCCCCCAGTATGAGCTCCATATTCTCACTCACTATTTCATACCATATGAGCCATAGAAGACAGATGTATCAAATATAATACTCAACAAAATCATGATGTCTAAAGGTTAAACACTGTTCCATTTCAAAACATTTTTCCGACTATTATGTCAGGCTTTAACAGGGTTAAACATTGAAAATTGGGCTCATAGCCTAAATTGGGGGCTCGTCCGGGATTTAAATCGGGTTCATCCCCAGTTTATATACAGACCCCAGTCTACAGTTTGAGTCTAACAAAGTGTTCTCGCATGTTCGTCTGTGTCCATGTGGTTCAGGTACGGACACTGGCCAGGACAGATGAGGCGAGAGGCCTGCTGTGGCTGATGGAGGAAGAAGCTATGCAGCCCGGGGGCTCAGAGGAAACTCTGCTGGAAAGACTCTTCAGTTATTACAGCCTTGTGGATGGAGAGACCAAAGGTCAGAACACAATACACCTCTCACATGCCCAACCACAAACATACCATTACTTCTGTACGTTTATGTATGCAAAGTTTATGCAACCTCATGTGCTCGACTCATCTCTCAGGCCCTGCCTTGTTGCTGAAGAGCGAGAAGGTACATCACTTCCTGTTGGGTCACAGCCATGGGACTGACTGGGTGGAGTATGATGCACGGGGATGGTTGAGCCATGCCAAACAGAACCCTGCCTCTCAGAATGCGGCCATTTTACTGCAGGACTCTCAGAAGTAAGACCCTGATAAATAAATAACTACTAATATTTGCCTGTTGTTACATACATGTACTCCACCTCTGCAAGCGCTGTGAGTTTGTAATGTGAAATATTTATAAGTCAGTGATAAATCTGAGGCTTTGATGTCTTCTAGCATTTTCCCACTAAAATAAAAGCTCTACGGTTTAATGTTAATGTACGGTTTAGGTTTAACAGCCATAAATTAGTATTGTATTTTTATTGTTATTCTGTAAATTCTTAATA
Source organism: Rutilus rutilus (assembly GCF_951802725.1). Lineage (NCBI taxonomy): Eukaryota > Metazoa > Chordata > Actinopteri > Cypriniformes > Leuciscidae > Rutilus > Rutilus rutilus. Next base: position 19,615,577 of record NC_140223.1, read on the forward strand.
TTATTATACTCATTTTTTTTATACAGTACAATAGTATACCAATAGCAATATATTTCTTCATTGTTTTTAATATAAATAATACAAATTGGAAAACAAACAAACATGGAGGCGTTAAATGATCCAGCTCATCCTGTGTACACTCTGGTTCTTCCTCTGCAGGAAGAATATCAGTAGCTTGTTTAAGGGGCGTTCAGGAGGAGCCACAGTTTTGTCAGGTTCTATTGCTGGGCTTGAGGGCGGATCACAGCTGGCCTTGCGCAGGGCCACAAGCATGAGGAAGACCTTCACAACTGGTGTGGCCGCTGTTAAAAAGAAGTCCCTCTGCATCCAGATTAAACTACAAGTGGTGAGTAATTAAAACATGATAATTACATCCATATACTAGTGCATTCAAAAGAGCTAGACAGAGCACAACTTATTATAGACCTCCTTGATAGTAACAGAATGCAGGGGTCTCAAGAGACCCTAGAGCTAAAACTCAGCATGCTAATTAAAGCACCACCACGACAATATGTAGAAAAAGATCAATATGAATATTTTTGATGGCCGATGCAATATCTTAGAGTGCAGAGTGGCTGATATAAAGCTGATATATCACATCACACTATTTAATTTAAAGATGGTAAGTAACACATGCTGCAATTAAATGTATATTTATTTCACACAATGTTTACGAATTAGAAATAATTACTCGGCCAGTAATTAAAAAAAGAAAGCTAAATATCAACCAATATATTGGCCTTGGCCATATATATCGCCGCCAGTAATCGTGATCCATTAGTACAGGTCCTCACATCATAAAATCTTATTACAATGTGGTCAAACAATAACAGCGTTTCTGAACTTAATGAATGTTGTTTGTTTTCTTATAGGATGCACTGATAGATACAGTGAGGCGGTCCAGGGTGCACTTTGTGCATTGTCTGCTTCCTAAAGCAGAGACTTTGTCTGGGGATGTGAAGGTGCTAGGAGGACCCTCACCTCGCTCTGGGGAGATAGAGGCACATGGAGAAAGCTGTGACAACGGCCTCATGCAGCTGGATGTGGGCTTGCTCCGGGCACAGCTCCGCGGTTCAAAACTGCTAGACGCCCTCCGTATCTACCGCCAAGGTTAGAGTTTAAAAAGCATTATAAATGCAAGATAAAGACAGTGAATGACCCTTGTTATAGATCTGTGACCTTTATTTTGAAAAGAATGTAGAAAAATCTATGAAAAGAGGAAAGATTTGAAAGTTCAGATTTACCATGCAGGCTTGACTTTTCCGAATTACGTGGTTTTCTCCCAGGGTTTGTTGACCTTTGAAGTTTTCTAGGGCTTATGTGGTCAGGCACTGCCTAGTGTTCTAGATGTCTTTTTTTTTTTTTGGAGATGCTCATGGACTTATTTTGTTCAGCACTTTAGAAAAATCAACAAAATGTCATTGGAAAATGTTTTGGCACATTTCATCCCAAAGCCCTGAGTAAGCAGAACATTCTTTAGATAAGTGACTGACCAATGGCCTCATCTTTGCTCACTGCTGAACCTACACAAACTCTGTAGCTTTCTAGAATCTCACACGTCCTTCTGTTGTAACGCTCCTGTCATTTGGCTCTCCTCCGTCCTCAAGGTTATCCCGATCATTTGGTCTTTTCTGAGTTCCGTCGCCGTTTTGATGTACTGACTCCCCACCTGACGAAGAAACATGGACGGAACTACATTGTAACTGATGAGAGAAGGGTGAGTCTCCTTTTTATTTGTGTGTTTGTGAGCGTGTTGTTTCTCCGAGTGCTGTTTGGCTCCTCCTTCATGAGCTGCTCTTCCATGTAATTGATTATGACAGTGCTCAGGGCAGAGAGCTGTGTTGTTGATTAATGGGCTATATTACACATCTTTTCCCCCTTAATCTCGCCTCTGCTCTGGTGACAGGGCAATAAAGGCTTTAATCAGTTCCCAGAGTGATGACTCTATCAGTGGCATCCTGTCCTATCACTGACCCTGCTATTGAGTCTTCAGAGACCTGTAATGTCTTAATGTCAACTTCATGTGGATGTATGTGTCTCTGTGTTTTTATATATATAGCTAGCTAGCTAGCTGAGAGCACCCTGTGTCGCTTTCTCTCACACACTTTCACTCAATGTGAGAGAAAGGGAGAGGCTTACACATGCCACGTAAAGAGAATTGACGCGCTATATATAAATGCAGGGCTCGACAATAACGACTGCCCAATGGCCAAGAGTTGACGGAACGGTCCCTGTCCCGATTGGGCCAGTGCTACATCATAAATGTTTATCATTTGCAGGTGTTTTTAAGCCTTGCCAATTTACACATTCAAGCACACAAAGACGCGAAATAAAACTCAATTCAGCACTTGCACGCTGTGTGAGAAGTTTTGTGTGCGCACGCTTCTGAAGCGTGTGTCCAGAAAGCCGCTTCTCAGACAGCGCACAAATAACTGAATTGAGTTCTCTATCATGTCGTCTTGTGCAACAACATTAACACAATTTCACACAACATTATGTCAAAATGCCAGTCTTGGCGAGTATCCTAGTAAACATAAACGGTTATGTCTCAAGTGAGCGTAAATAGTTGAGAAAGACAATGCATGTGTAACAATTCATGGATCCAATATACTGATACTATGTTTTAAAGTGACAACAGCCTAATAGTCTTGCTGCTGTCTGTGTTTTTAATGTTAATCAAACAACAAAAGACTCACTGCAAAAAATCACTAACTGCTCTTGACTGAATAACTTTTGTAACTTTAATACGGTTTCATCTATATTTACTTTATATAGTAAAGACTATGGAAAATAGTAACAAATAATGAATAAACATGTCCAAACTTTGGACTGAGACTCTATGTATATTATATATCTGTCTATTCCACAGATAGTAGTTTATACTTTTTAGTATACAAACATGTTACTGGCTCAAATAAATGCATCTCAGCAGAACGATCTTTGTTTGCATGTTGCTTTAGCTGTTTTTTACAGAGGTCTCGCTGTGGTAACCAAACATTAGCAGATTCCCCTTTAGACCTGTGATCCATCTGCAGCTGTTCAGTCTGAGGCTTGGCCTTTTTCTGGTCTCTCACTGAACCTGTTCACCAGTCGGCCCCTGTGCCCCTGCAGAGAGCACTCAATACATCCCTGTGGTCTTAGCTCAAACTCTATCCATTAGTCATCAGTCCACCGAGATTTTTTTTAATCCCCTGCCCTGTTGTTGTTTGCCTGACATCCTGTCAGGAAGAAAGCACTCATGGGTGAGTAGAAGAGAGAGGTCAGACATTAAGACAGTTGTTTGTGACCCAGTTTCCCCAAGCTGGGTTAGCTTTTCGACAGAAAGAGCACCCCAGTCAGCATACTGTCCTCTTGGTGCCCTGAAGTGGATGGCACACTAGATCTTTATGCCTGTCTCACTGTTTTATACATGTGTCTGTGTCTCTCTTTGCGTTTCAGGCTGTCGAAGAGCTACTGGAGTCCCTTGAGCTGGAAAAAAGCAGCTATCACATGGGCTTGAGCAGAGTAAGTAATACTTACATTCACCCTCTAAACCAGGGGTGTCCAAACTCAGTCCTGGTGGGCCACTGTCCTGCAGAGTTTAGCTCCAACCCCAATTAAACACACCTGAACCAGATTATCAAGGTCTGATTATCTGGTTCAGGTGTGTTTAATTGGGGTTGGAGCTAAACTCTGCAGGACAGTGGCCCTCCAGGACTGAGTTTGGACACCCCTGCTCTAAACTAAACGTTAAAAACAATAATGTAGTTAGCGATATTAGACCCAGAAAAGGCTCATTTACCTGCATTACTCAATCTATTCTATTCACTCTGGCCAACAGAGTTTTTATGTATTTTACGTTTCTGCCGTCAAATGCAGTGGTGTACAGTGGTGTTCTGAAATGAGGAGACAAAGTTCTCACAATTGTTTTTTATTTTTTTTATAAAATAAATTCATGTTCCAGTTACACTAAATGTTGCCACATTTTTAGGATGAATAAATAAACATTACTTACACTATCCAGAAAACAACAACCAAAACAGTTCTATTTTGTATTTTTACATTAACAATGTAATTATTGTTCTATTTATTAAAATCAGTTGTGGCAAACAAAAGCTCAATCATGTTCGTTTGAGCTTCCACAAGAGGTTTGTTCTCGGGCGTCAAGCTGGTTCAGTTGAGCTTCTGTTTGTTCGCTGATCAATGTTTATATGTGAATAAAATGCCAAATTCAATCTGTTCATCATATAAACTGATCGATTCTCTTCAGAAAATTTAGACTAAACCTCTCAATTCATATGGATTAGTTTCACGATCTCTTTATGAACTCTTTGAAGCGTCAAAGTTTGTTGCGTAGCTGTCTATGGAGGAATAGAAAACTCGCAGATATCATCAAAAAGATCTTCATTTGCGTTCAGAAGATGAACGAAAGTCTTACAGGTTTGGAACGACATGAAGGTGAGTAGTTAATGACAAAATTTACATTTTTGGGTGAACTAACTTTTTAACCTTAACCAGTGCTGTCACTGTTGGACAGTGTCACTTTAGAAAAGTGATTTATACACTTTTTAAAGTGTTAGTTCACCCCAAAATTAAAAGTATCCTATAATTTACTCACCCACAAGCCATCCTAGGTGTAAATGACTTTCTTCTTTCAGCCAAACACAATTGGAGTAATATAAAAAAATATCCTTGCTCTTCCAAGCTTTATAATGGAAGTGAATGGTACCATTTTTTTGAAGCCCAAAAAAGTGCATCCAGGCCTTTTGAAGCGAAGCGCTGCGTTATTGTTAGAATAAGATCCATATTTATTACTATAATCACTGGTTTCAGGTTAAGGCCATACACTAGTCGAGTTCCGGCCAAAGATTGAACTCTGACCCGGCGTAGGAGTAGCATAAGCTTAGGTGAGAGTAGACGCCTTTCGCGGTTCAAATAAATAGGGCTTGGCAACAAACTGAAGCTCATCCGACATTTCTCTGTAAAAATTCTCGTTTTAGTCTTCTAATTCGTGACCGGTGTTTTGTATAAATATGGATATTTTTCTTACAAAAATGCATTGCTTCGCTTTCGTCTTTATTAACCCCCTGGAGCCGTATGGATTACTTTTATGATGGATGGATGCGCTTTTTTGGGCTTCAAACAAAATAGTACCATTCACTCTCATTATAAAGCTTGGAAGAGCCAGGATATTTTTTTAATATAACTCTGATTGTGTTTGGCTGAAAGAAGACATTCATATACACCTTGAGGGTGAGTAAATTACGGGATACATTTCATTTAATGGCATATTTCATAATATATGCATTGTTTTATTTTTGTACTGTGGAGTTTTTCATTCAGCTTTCTGAGGAGGTACTGACCCTCATGCATCCTCAGAGGAAACGCCCCAGATTGAAAGGCAAATAACCGATAGGCTTCACAAATAGTCCCAAATAGTATGTGAAAAATTGCGATTTCAGAAAAGTGATTATAGACATTCCATGTAGGTCTATTCCTGATGCATCTAGTTACAACTCGTTTTGAAGCGGCTGACAATTGTAACTAAGCATAGACATGTATGTTGAGTGCACTAATGCTGTTGAAACGTTGAGCCAATTTGTGTGCATTTAAGCCTGATCTATCGGTGCATGTTTTCACTTTTGTTCGCGGTACAAAATGAGCACAGAGGAAACGTGACCTAAAATAATGAGCCTTCAGAACTGAAGCAAAACGTTTTTTGAAATTTTGAATTATTTTTAAGTTTGCTAGATTTTGGGCTGCTCTTTTGCATTGTAGCACCCAAAAATGTCATGCAAGCGAGTCAACAAAACTGGAATGCTCCCACTGTAGCCAATACAGCGAACTGCTTTTAATCTAAATTAGTCAATTAATTACTTTTACAATATCAGGGTTATAAATTGACAGTGTTGTTTTTGTCAATCATAATCATCTAAAAAAATTACTTCACTTTTTCAGTCCCTCTATGTTATGGATCAGTGCATTAAGTCAGTTTGTGGCATACAGATTCGGCCTGAGTCACGAGGATCAGTTCCAAACAGATGGCATGATTTCCATTTAGATTGCCGAAACGTTCGCTTCTTCTACACCTCTTAGACACAGAACGACTTTAATCCGCTCTGCCGCTGTGCTCACATCTGGACGGAAAGTTTTGCAGGGTGGGCTTTGGCCAAAAAGACTCATCTCCTCCTCTCGTGTCGAAAAAGCACTCTCTGCTCTGGGCCGATGCTGTACCCACAATGCTTAACTGCAGATGGGACATGGCTGGCACCGTTGGCAGGCCTCATTGGCGGGCATGTTGGAGCATGGAAGACAATTATTGTGAGGTTTTCTGAGATTGTATGAACTCTCCTGGAAGGTTGCACTCTGGGTTTCCCCTATACTTCAAATGATTAAAGCAGAAATCCTTTTGTGCATCTTCTGTAGACGAAAGATTGATTCTGACGAGGCACCGGCTTGCTTTGTTTGGTTTACTCTGGCTTGGTGCTCGCCGATAACTCACTACAAACACCAATCAGCACAGCAAGATATTGTGCTTTCAGACAAAGAACAGCAGCCTTGAGAGAGAGCCAAAATAATCACATTCTGATAAATAGCTGATTACATAAATGGGAATAGAGAAAAACTGATTACTTGACAACCATAATTTTAGAATTCTACTTGAGTATTGAGATTCACACCACTGATGGTGGTTCTGATAAACAGTTGCACCTTTTTTTTTTTTTTTTTTTTTTTTTCATATTAAAATAAATGCAAATACATGTATAACAAATATATTTATATTTTTTTCTAATATATATTTATATGTTTGTATTTAAAATATTTGTGTTCATATATATATATATATATATATATGGGAGAACAAGTATTTTATACTGCCGATTTTGCAGGTTTTCCTACTTACAAAGCATGTAGAGGTCTGTAATTTTTATCATAGGTACACTTCAACTGTGAGACAAGCTGACAAGCTGAGCCATATCGCATTAATTATCGCAGGCGATACGTCCGCATATATATATATGACACTTTATATGTAGCACACAACTGAGTCTGATATAAAGTGCCCCCATTTTGTATTTTATTTTATTTATTTATTTATTTATTTTTAAAACCTACATAAAAAAGTAAAGAAAACCAAGCACAAGAATATTAAATATAGTTTGGAGAAAACCTCTGCTTTTATTTGTTTACAGATGTCACTTTTTGGTTTACAGATGTTTTGTATCTAATGCAGTGACATTCAGACATTTTCAAGTGTGTCTTGTTTATCCAAATACTTTTTGAAGCCAGTGTAGATGTGAACAAGATCCTAACCAATCATGAACTCCCATCGCTGCTTATTGAACACAGTCATTGTTCAGTTGCCACCCTAGTACAATACATTCGTCTAAATCACAAACTCCCCCACAGACTTAGACACAAGGTCCTCTCTTTGCACTCCTCCATTACCATTTGTTTCCCCATGTCTTCGTGAGGAATTTCATTCTCTTGGTCTCCATGGAAAGCACTGCCATATGACCCCATGAAAAGATCTTTCCGACATCCTGACCTTTGGTGCTTTTGTGTGGAAAAGACTGGCGAATCACAGGCCTGCTTGGTGAATGTCAAGGGGCAACGTGGCTAATAAGAAGCTGCACGCAACAGACATTTCTACTAACACAATATCCTCATGTTCTTCAAATGAACACATCCAACGGAGTCTCTTAGGATGATGTAATTCATTAAAATAGTGTTTCACACATGCTCTGTGGTGCTATGGATAATGTACTTGTGAGTCTTTTAGCATCTCCACATAATCTTACATTTGACTCAAGAGGACCATGAATGAAGTTCGCGTTCGGGTGATATCAGGCCTTTTTTCCAGCACATCTTCTCTGACATTGAGAAATGAAACTCAATTTTCCTTTGCTACTCTCCTGAGGTGGAGAGGTCCCACTCTGATATTACACCTGCCTGAAAGCAGATAAGTGTGTGTGTGTGTGTGTGTATTGGCTGCCCAGTAGGTAGCTCAGCCCTGATGTTCTAATTTGCGAGGTTGTAAAGGGTTGTAAGAAGCGGTTCGGGTAAACATATTGTCCTTTATTTTTATTTGTGGTACCGTTGGGTTGGTAGCGAATGCCATGGGGTCTGAAAGCTCTCAAACTTTACATGAATATGAAATCATTTCATAACACTCCATTCTCCCCTATGATCTGATGCTTGGAGCTCTGAGAGATTGCCTCCTATAATAACAATAACTGAGGCTCTACATCACTGAAAGGCTCTGGCTGCCTTTGATGTGAAAAGGAAGATTATACCGCAGAGCAGCTCCAGATAAAGGCTCAATCAAGAGGCATTTGTTGCCATTCCCTCAGATGAGTAGTAATTGCAGCAGTGGACTCTCATCCTCCCTTTTTTCTCTCTCTCTTGCTCTCTCGCTCTCTCTATAGAGATAGAGAGATAGTAATAAAAATATGTTTTATATATATGGATCAATGACATGACGTGCATATTTTTGTGTCCAAAGTTCATTATTTCCCTTTAAAATAATTGTATAAATTTATGACATATCACTTTATTCTATAAAACTTATTTAGTTTGAATTCATTTGATAATAAATTTAAATAATACATATACCCCCAAAATGCCAGGTGGTGCAACTGTCCGAAGAAAGTATCAAACTAAGAAACTACTACTTAGAAATGTTATTTTAATAATAAAAAATTAAAAACTAAATACTATGGCATCATTTTGGGTTTGAAACCTTTCATATAAACACATTTTTTAAATATCAGTAGTTTTAAAGCTGTTGAGATAATTGTAAAACTTTTGTCCATGAATTATTTCACGGCTCTGTGGAATACTTCATTCTGATTGGTTAATCGCCACATCCAGCGGAATGTTATTCCCCGATAACAACCGCTGAAAACAGATAACACAGGCTCATCCAGGTAACTGAAGTACCAGTATTGTGGACTCTCTCTTCTTTCATACAAACGCTGCGGCTGCCATTTTGCGACAATTGTTTTGTACACTGTTGGATTACAAGGGAACAAACATGTACGATTTTTAAACAGTTTCATCTCAAATCAGTATCTCTTATCCCCATAATCATTTATGTCGAGAAATGCTGTGTAATAAGTGGTATGACTGTACCGTATCCCTTAAATGTCTGTCTAGTTTGAACTTGCTGTGCTAGCAACTACTCTCTCCACAGAAGATTTGCGTTTAAAGACCTAATAAAATATTTAGACTCGGATCAATATTTCGTGTCTAATTATTTACTTGTGTGACAAGTAGCCGTGTAATAAGCGGGATAATGTACATCCAGCCAGTTGTTATCTCAGAATAAACCCTTTCAGGCTGATGCAAGACCCCCTGCTTCACGTCGGGGTCCTGATCACCCTGTCGGAGTTTATTCTGAGGTAACAACCAGCTGGATGAACAGTAAAGATAATGTATCATCCAGAGGACCCCAGCTGATGCTTGTGGCAGAGAATCTCTCTCAAACACTGGTAAAAACGGCTAATTTCAAATATGGGTAGGTACACTTTTCATGTCAGGTGGTACAACTACAGTATATACTTAAAACTATTTGATTGGACTGCCTTGCATAAAAACAGTCAAAAAATGAATTTAAATACGTTGGAATGTTATTTAACAACTGAAACATGTTTAAACGCATTGTTCATGACTCAAAAATATGCATTACATCAGTTTTAAAAAGATTTTTAGAAAACACCTTTTTTTTCTTTTCTTTTTTTATGACCCGTAAATCACATTTGAATCACATTTTAAAAACTCCTAATTTCAGAACACCACTGTACGTCACTGTATATCAAACCAATTTCCCAAAGCAGCACTTCTTTCCAGCACAGGCTCAGGTACACCATGAATCCGGTGCCTTTTTAATTAGGATTTTGTTCATCTAGATTAATCCATCTTTAAAACTAATAGAATGCTAATGCAATTAGACCATGTCCACAGAGTTTGATGAATGCACGTCTGGAAAGGTCCACTTCCCTCAAATTTCTCTGATTAAATGGCCTAATGGAGTAGGGTTCTGAAGTGTTAATCCAGCTCGGTTTGACACCCCCACCACAGAGCGGAAAATTAGCAGTAAACAGAGCATGGGCAGCAGTTTAAAGGAACTCCTCACACTTTCGACAGGGTGACTGCGGATTGGAAAATCTATGACTATGAATTTTACATAAATATGTATATATTTGTCTAGACAATTTATGTACATATATGTATATGTATATTTATTTACTATATATATATATATATATATATATATATCATATTCTATATATTCTTCATATATATATATATATATATATATACAGACCCTTTCCAAAAAATTTGAATATCATGGAAAAGTTTATTTATTTCCATAATTCCATTCAAAACGTTAAACTCCCATAGATTATAGATTCAGGGCCCACAATTTAAATGATTTCAAGTATTTAGTTGTTTATTTGTACATAATTTGGGCTTCCAGCTCATAAAACCCACGAAAACAGGATTTAAAAAAATTAAAATATTACATGAAATCACACAGTAATTACACAGTGATACCATGGTCATTGAACCAGGTTTTGGTTCTTTTGTCAGTGTGGGCAGGTGCAAATCCTGCTGGAAAATGAAGTCAGCATCTCCATAAAGCTTGTCTGCTGAAGGAAGCTTGAAGTGCTCTGAAAATGTCCTGGTAGACGGCTGCGTTGAGTGGACAGCACAGTGGACCAACACCAGCCGATGACATGGCTTCCCAAACCAACACAGGCTGTGGAAACTTCACACTGGACTTCAAGCATCTTGGATTGTGTGCCTCTCCATTCTTCCTCCAGACACTGGGACCTTGGTTTCCAAATGAGATGCAAAATTTGCTCTCCTCAGAAAAGAGGACTTTGGTCCACTGTGCTTTACAAAATCCAGAGTCAACGCAGCCGTCTACCAGGACATTTTCAGAGCACTTCAAGCTTCCTTCATTTTCCAGCAGGATTTGCACCTGCCCACACTGCCAAAATAACCAAAACCTGGTTCAATGACCATGGTATCACTGTGTACTTACTGTGTGATTTCATGTAATAGTCAAATTTTTTGCAATCCTGTTTTCGTGGGTTTTATGAGCTGGAAGCCCAAATTATGTACAAATAAACAACTAAATACTTGAAATCGTTTAAGTTGTGGGCCCTGAATCTATAATCTATGGAAGTTTAACGTTTTGAATGGAATTATGGAAATAAATAAACTTTTCCAAGATATTCAAATTTTTTGGAAAGGGTCTATATATATATATATATATATATATATATATAATGTTTAAATATAAAATTTACTTAAAATATAAAAAAGTGTAGAAAAGATAAACTAATCATATACATACAAATAATCATTTTATAAAATTTTGAATATACTTTATTATAATTATTATTACTATTATTATTAACGGTGTGTCATTAACCAAATGTTATGAATTCAGTGAAGTGTTCATTGTGAGAAAGTTTGTTTTATTTCCATTTATCTCATAGCAGTGGTCTGTTTGCAGGTGTTCTTCAGAGCAGGTGTTTTGCCTAAGCTGGAGGAGCACAGAGATATCCAGACCAGACGCAACATTACCCTGTTTCAGGCTGCGTGCAGAGGCTACCTGGCCCGACAGGCCTTCAAGAAGAGGAAGGTGAGTCCTCCATACCTCATAAAAAAAAGAATTCATACTTTAAATAATCACAACATGCATACCCCTGGAGCATTTAAGACATTGTACGCCACCTTTTGTCCCACCGAAATGGAAATGTTTTGTGTTTTTGAGCATCGGTCCCTTTCTCAATCAGAACTCTCCATACTTCATTTGTCGTGAGGTTTGTCTCTGAGTCCATCAGAATGTCATTGCTGTCTTGAGAAAATCCCTCTGACTGTGCCCTCCTCTGACAGATAACATTCAATCAGCACATCTCCGGGGAAGAAGCCACCCTCCATCACTGCCCTCCATCACAGGCCTATCGATTCTCCCGCCACTGCGTGCCCTCCACTCACGCCTGCCCCCTCTCTGTCCATTAATTTTTGCTTTTCCACTCACTCTGTCTCTTTTTGAATTTAAGCCCTTCTATTCTGCCCCGGTGTCTTTTATTTTGTTCGGTCTTCCTTTCAATCTCTGATCCTTTGTGCCCCTTTCTTGCTCTCTCACTTTCACACTCATGCTCCCCTCAGTGGGATTGGCTCAGGATGTGAGGGCTGGTCCTACAGTTGCCTGTGACTCTGTCTCTCTCTCCTAAGAAGACTGGGCCCCTGTCTCAGTAAAATTCATGTCATGGGAGGAGGTGGGCTCGATGCAACTCCTCACGCTGCTGTTGGCCCTCGGTGGTCAGCTGTCTTGGCAATACAGCTTCATCAACATCCACTTCCTCTTTCAGTATTGCACACAAACAGAGAAGGCTTTTCTTGGTGAGACTGTTTTTAGTTTACCTCAGACAGGAGTCAAGACTGTTAACTGGATGTTTTTCTGTAAGTAAAAGGAGTTTGAATTAGATTTTTCTTTTGCTCTTGTGGTCTATAGTTGGTATCATAGATGTTAGTAGGGGTTGTTTTCTTTCTTTAGATCCTGTGTAGCGTTCTTTTGCTTTTGTTGTTTACGGCTCCTTGTAAGGCGTCTTTGGTAACACTGATTTGTAGGTGAGCCGCTTTATAGCTGTCGCCATAAAAGAAGTCTTCTGCACTCCTGGTTTTGTTTGATTTCTTTGACGAAGTTCTTGAGTAAGGACTGCGGCTTGGCATTTGTTGAAGGGTTCACTGTTATTTTCCACTTTCTGTACAATTATTGTCCTCACAAAGAGCCTTGTCTGGATGCCTCTGAATCACAGCGACCTGTCCCCAGAGGAATTTATTTTCTTAGAAAGAAATCTTTTGTCAAGCTTGTCAGAAACCTATGCTTCACGCTAGACTGAGAAATCAGTCTAGGGATTTGTACTGGACTGTTGGTGTAGAAATTCCCCTCGTGGGCCGTAACCTCAGATGCCCATGCACTTACAGTACCCACAGTTTGTCAAAGGTTGTCAGGTTAGTGACATGAGATAAAAAAAAAAGAAGATTTTCAAGGGATTTGTTTGTGTCTGTTACCTAATTTAAATGCCAACAAGTAGAATTTTAGATTCTGCCATGAAATAATTGGTGCATTTAATTTTGTAGTTTTATTTTATTTTATTTGCTACCTTCTACGAACTAATAGTTTAAATAAATTGTATTATTTATTTAATTTATTATTGAGATTTATTATTGATGCACTACCATTCAAAATTTGTGGGTTAGTAAGATTCTTTGTTTTAAAGAACAAAATTTTTTTGTTTTTTGCTTTTAGCTTTTAGCTTTTATTCAGCAAGGGTATATTAAATTGTCAAAAGTGACAGTAAAGACGTTTATATTGGAAAAATATATATTTCAAATAAGTGTTGCTCTCTTGAACTTTCTATCAAAGAATCCTCAAAAATATGCATCACAGTTTCCACAAAAAGTAATAAGCAGCACAATAAAATTATTTCTGAAAATGGCTGCTGAAAAATCACAGGAATTTTAAAATATTTTAAAATATAAAGTGGTTATTTTAGTTTGTAATAATATTTCACCATTCAAAATAAATGCAGCCTTGTTGAGCATAAGAGAATTTATTTTATTGTATTATTTCATTTTTTTTAAGTATATTTTCACTTAATTAAATTTTGTGTTAATTTGATCTAATTGTCATTAGATGGTCTCTTCCCTACTGTTGTGTGGTTCCTGGCTGAAATAATCTACAAATGGAACCATTCCTCTGATAATAAAAGTCTGCTTATGCGAGACATTGGCCCCTGACCTAGTGATGAAAACAGAATCTCGGTATCATATCCTCTTCCAGATCTAAAAAATAAGTGGAAAGTGGAAGTGGAAATTCCTTAGTCATTTGTGTTGTAGGATGTATTTAACAATGTCAAGACAAGAAGTGTTGAGCTGAATCGTTACGGCAGATCCCTAAGAGACAGACAAGTGGGACCAGACTTCCTTTTGCAAACCACAGTTGCCACAATGCAAAATCAATTTGCTTGTTTCTCTCTCAGATCGATAATTGAGGGATCTCAGGACCTTGAAGTCTGTTCCAGTTTTAGACTTATCTAAGAGCGTGTTCTAAGCCCTTAGTCCCTGCAGAGTTCTCTGTCTTTCCTCTATCCCTCTTTCTGTTTGTCACTGTAGGTGGGGGCGCCTTAACAGAGAACTCCACGTGGGCTCCTTTGAAGCACGCTGGCCTGCTCCTTCCAAATTTTCTTTGACTTTCAGCGAAAACAACACTAGAGGGAGCTGGGAATTTCACGAATGCCAATTGTGTGTCTAATTAACTCATTGCCTAAAGACACAAGTTGCATTCCAAGTGTGAACAGGTGCCCTCGCAGTCACGTGTGAGTGTCCTCAAATGTCCTTGTGCTCATACATGCGGATGGATGCCACCTGCTGATCCGTATTCAAATTCACACCGAACACCTGTTGGAGGGTTTGTGGCTGACATTGTTGGTGTCGCATCCTTACATACGAACACTTAGTTTCTCCTGCCAGGCCCCAGGGCTCACAGGCACCATTTCCTCCAGACTGCCATTTTAATTAGGAAGCTCTTCCTGATTTTGCCGTCTCTTGCAAGCTGTTTAGATGGCTGTTTGTGGCATTTGTTGTGGTCAGAGCGTGGCAAATGAGCTGCGGTGCATATGTCGGCCACGCGCCGCCTCTGTTCTGTGCCGAAGCTTTCTCGGCGTGACAAATTAGACATAGTCCGAATGCAATGCATGCAGACTCTGCCCCGTTAATGTGCTGAATTGGGCCTGTCTAATTGGGTTTCCAGATAATCCTCTATTATTTGAATCGTCCCTGTTCCTGCAGCATGTAAATCTTACGCAGGGTTTAAATCAGCTGCCAAGTAGTATTGAAGTTTAATTGAATTACTCAAAGGAGCTTGGGGCTTTTGCTTCTAGCTGCATTTCTGCACAGTCCAAAATCACTCCTCTGTATAGCCTTCTGACAGCCTCATTGAAGAAAATGTGTTTGTTCTTCCTGTGATCAACACCATTAATGGGTGTTTTTGCTAAGGGTGAGTATGTAAGCAGTGTTAACGTCCGCTTGATGAAACAGAGCCTAGGGTCTAGAGTTGAAATAAGTGGGTTGCACACTGAGATGTGTGAGGTGACTCTACGTTCACGCCATGTCAGAAATATGAAAAATATAAGCTCTCAATTTCAAAATAATATATGTGAAATATGAGTCGATTCTTTTATCGAATCATTCAAAAGGATTCAAAAGTTTCTGCAAGTTACATGTCAATGCATCATTTAAACATACAGTGAAACTGACAAAGCCTACTCGGTGTAATTAAAAAAAAGTAAACATTAATAAATAAAATAAAATATTGTTTAAATGTAAAATGTATTTATACTTTTATTTAAATATTAAATAATTTTTGGCTAAATATTACATTTTAAATACCTGTACCTTATAAATATAAATTCATTATCATATTAGATAATAAAAAATTCTATTAAATCTATTAAATATTTCTGGTAACACTTTGAAATAAGGTTAAATTAGTTAACTACATTAGTTAATGTCAAATAACATTTATTAATCTCATATAATGTTGATTTCAACATTTACTAATAGACCTTATTCAGAGCAGCGCCATGCCAGGTATAAAAGCGAGGCTGTGTGGGATAGACGTACTATATTTTTAATAGCATCCGCTGTATAAAGCTCCTTGATTACTTAGAATTTTCCACAGCTCATGTTGTCCGGAGTTTTTTGTCTACTGAAACTTCTTGGCAAGATATTTTTGCAGTGTTTCGTCAGCAGAACAATCCGAAAACACATTAAATAACAGTACAACCCACTGAAGAGACTGATGTGAATAAGGTCTATACATTATTAAAATTAAAAGTTGTATCTGTAAATATTATTTAATGGACCTGAGCTAGCATGAACTAACAATGAAGAGTATTTTTAATAACTAACCTGGGACCTTGTAAAGTGTTACCAAATTTTTGTTGGGTCTTCAGATTGATTATACCTCTGTAAACATTAAGAACCCCTGAAGTTCAGAGTCCCACCTTCAGGCTTATTGCGGACCGCACTGGACATCCCCGAGTTGAAAAGGTCCATTCAGAGCTGGTTCCCCCAAGGGAAGCTCTTTGACTGTGGGGCCCTGGGCCTCCAAACACAGGCCTGCTTTTGTTCATCTGGGCTCTGATTGGTTTGAGCTACTGTACTTCACATGGACAAGACCTAAAGACCTGACAATTTCTCACTAGCACAGCAATAGGAAGCACACACAGTCATAAACACAATGTCCTTGTTTTTCAGATCCAGGACTTGGCAATCCGCTGCATTCAGAAAAACATCAAAAAGAACCGAGGTGTGAAGGGCTGGCCTTGGTGGAAGGTTTTTACCACCGTCCGTCCACTCATTGAGGTTCAACTGACAGAGGAGCAGATCCGCGGCAAAGACGTAAGCACCTGTCATCTTCACTAACCACTTTAAATGCTGTAAATCGGCATGTCATGTACAGATTTCGCCTTTTGAAAATAGTACATCTGAATTCAATGGCCATCTGTGTGGCTTTTAATGCCCCTCTCGGTTTCTCTGCCCCGCGGGGGTCCCTCTCAAATTCAGCTGCAGCTCTATCGCACCCAAATCACCCGTCTCTTTGGTTACTGTCTCTGCGGCTTCGACTCAATCCAAGTGTTTGTAGAGTCCTGTGTGTGTTTGTGTGTGCGGAGAGTGGCAGGGCTGTGTGTATGCATACATTACCTATGTAGCATGCTGGATCAAAAGCAACTCCGCTTCCCGCGGGGGAGTGCATTAGCATGTCACAGAGTGTGTGCGCGCGTGCATGCGCGTTTCGTTCGCTGGGCCGCGTCCCACTGAGTGCTGTGTAGCCATGCAGTCAGGCGTGCTCCTGCGAGAGACAGACGGGTGCTGACACTGCCTCCATACAGCCTGCTTTTAAAAAACAAACACAGAGTCACTATCTCCTCTGCACAAACAGATTTCACAGCTGCAACCAATTGGCTATATTCTGCGGTTCTCTCAAGTTCGCAAAAGAAGAGTTTTGGAAAGTAGGAGGAGGTATGCGGTAATAGAGACGCTAAGGCTTCAAACAGGGCAGGCTTTCTTCCTGTCTGCCATTCCGTTACAGTTTCTAATTTATCTCACCTGTCTATCTCTATACTTGACTAAATATAGTAGCTGTCATTGTGTCTGAATGTATAACTGTCTGTGGTCATTCCTTTTATATATCAGCTGAATTTCTTGTCATCCTGTCTTATTGTGTCTTCTGATTGTCTGTCTGTATTTAGGAGGAGATTCAGCTGCTCAAGTTGAGGCTGGAGAAAGTGGAGAAGGAGAGGAATGAGTTGAGACTCAATAGTGACCGGCTGGAAAGCAAGGTTAGTGTTTAAATTCAATTCAGTTCAGATTCTACAAAATGATCATGCTGATGTCATTTGAGCATATCACAGTTGCATACATTGTACGGTGTTTCATACCAAAGTTTCAGTAATTGATGCCAATGAAAATTCATTATTCTCAATAAGAAATGCACCTTCAAGTGCATGATTATTAGATACAATACATCAATACTTATTAAAGCTGCTAAAGTTTCCAGCTAAAAGCTTTTTCTTGTCAGTATTGTTGTTTACATAATGCAACCAACATAATAAACAGAGGCAGGTCTATAGGAATCGTAGATTGTATATCTTTGGATATATATCTTTGAATAAATTCATGCTTCATGCATTGTTCTCTAATGTGCAAATCAATATTTTGATCAATAATACATTCCTACATTTATATATGTCCATTTTAAGGCATCCGTAATAAAATTTCTACAAGTTGGTACTATGTATGTTAATATTATATCATTGTACAAAATCACACCTTCACAATACACAGTCACAGACACCCAGACCTCACACCTTCACCATCTTAAGACAATAGCAAAAAGCTATCGTCCCTGTGTGAAATATGTGAGTGATGATGTAGATGTGAAGTGTTGCATATGTGTGTGAGATGAGCTCATACACTACTCTAAAGTTTGCATAGAGCACGTGTGCCACGTCTAGTTAATGTTTTCTCATCATATGTATGTTTCAGATCACAGAACTGTCATCAGAACTTGCCGATGAGCGCAACACAGGCGAGTCTGCCTCGCAGCTGCTGGAGTCCGAGACTTCGGAGAGACTGAGGCTGGAGAAAGACATGAAGGATCTACAGGTACACACACGCACACACTTCTGAACAGAGATAGAGTTTGAGTTGATGGTTTTCTGTAAGGAATCTCCTCATGCCTGAAATAGATATTTTCCACCAAAGCACAGACAATGCAGCCCATGCAGCAGAGCGTGAGCTGTATACAAATTGTGTCATCTCATATTAAATGTCCATGTGAAAGACTGTGTGTGTGTGTGTGAGCAGGTATTTGCCTCTGTATGCTTGGTGTGTGTGTGTGTACAGTGTGTTTTTATGTGTCTCTTAGGCTCAGGGTTGCCTGTGTGAGCAGATGGTCTGGACATTTCCCTGCAGAACAGAGAGCTGATGTGCTCTGTGTCTGTGTGTGTGTTTGCGTTTCAGGCCAAGTTTGATGCTATGAAGAAGCAGATGGAGTCTATGGAGATGGAAGTGATGGAGGCACGGCTCATACGTGCATCGGAGCTCAACGGGGAAATGGATGACGATGACACCGGTGAGTTAGTGACATCACTTCCTGGACAGAGCAAGATTGGAATAAAATGCATAATGCAATCTCAGTAAAGGGATTCCCTTATGATTGCTGAGCTTTGAGCAAAAACTATCAGAGCCTTCCTGAATCATTTAGGCAGAATTGAAGGGTTATCTGGGAGTATTTCCATGAGTTTGATGGCCCATGACTCTCTGGTTGAGGGGTAGAGCTTCAGGTGTGCTGAGCGTTTCAGTGTTGCACCTCCAGACAAATGAGAAAATAATCTGTAGCATCAGAGCTGCTGCTTCTCATTAAGCTGTTTATATGGAAATGCCAGGGGGCAGTGAAAACACCAAACATGAGCTCTCTCTCCATCTCTCTCCGTCTCTCTCCGTTTCTCTCGGTCTCCTGTTTCTGGAACTTTCTGTGAAGAGGGAAAATGGTGTCTCATTATTTTTTTTTTAAGTATTAGAGAGACAAATCCATGTTCATTGCTTTGAGAACTGTTAGATACTGTATATAAACATATTATCTAACAAAAAACTAGTATGAAAAGTAGCTCATTTTAAACATTAAATATCTTTTTTTGTTGTTTGCCTGACTCACCTCAGAAGGTTTAAACGTTTATATTAGGCTTGTATTTAGTTGTTGCCCACATTTTGAATGCAATCCAGTTAATGTGATAATAATGTGAATTTGATAATGTGAAGTGTTTTTTCAATGCCCACAATAGGTCAAATCATTTGGACCTTTTCTACATTTTTAGATCATAATAGATATTTTTTACAAATATTGTAGTGTTGACTGTTGATTTGTTGAACTTGAGCTTGATAAATGCACTGTTACCAAAGTTATTGTAAGAAAAAAATATCTTCTAATTGGAAATATCTGATTATCAGTAACTACAAACCAACATTTAGACCCAAACTAGCTAGTGATATTTAAAAAATCCTGATGCCAATTGACTCATATATATGTGTGTGTGTATATGTATGTGTGTATATATATATATATATATATATATATATATATATATATATATATATATATATAGATATATATAGATAGATATTAATATCCAGTACTGTTCAAAAGTTTGGGGTTAGTGAATTTTTTTTTAAAGAAATTAATACTTGCATTCAATAAAGACACATTGATTTGATCCAAAATCTTAAATACATTTATTATGTTACAAAAGATTTCTATTTTAAATAAATGCTTTTTATTAATCAAATAATCCTAAAAATAGTTTTTCCAATTTACACAAAAATATTAAGTAGCACAACTGGTTTCAACATTGATAATTATGTAATAATTAATAATTATTTTTTAGCACCAAATCAGCATATGACAATGATTTCTAAAGGATCATTTGGCACTGAAGACTGGAGAAATGACTTTGCATCACATGGTTTAGTTTTAAATGTATTTAAAATAATAGGATACAAAAATGGCAAATGTCATAGAAAATTTATAGAAAATAAAACTGTTTTGTTTTCAGTTTACTTTGATGATCTGAGGTTGATGATCAATATTTTAAGCACTTTCTTTCGATATGAATTTATTGAAAAAGATAAATAATTACTTATTTTTGAGCAACGTGTTCTCTGTGAAAGCCAGAGCGTGATAATACTCAGTAGTGCTGTTCTTAGAATCACTGCTGTCATGAACAGAACTCATTTTAATGCACATGTCAGACTGGTGAAGGCTTGTTCTCACCTCTGTGTCACACAGCTGATCTATGAGACTTAATGCTAAGACATGAACATTTGATTTATTCCACTTTCCAGCAATTGCAGTATGTTCTGCAATGATAATGTGGCATGGACAGCTCCACTCTGCATATCTAAAGCCGCCTCTCATATCATTCTGCTTTGATTTATCAACTTTTGTGCATTTGCTTGTTTCCAGTTTATCAGATATATTTTAAAATCACAGAATGGGTTTCTGTGTGAGCCACAATCAAAAGGATTGTAGTGAAATTTCCCTGGCAGTGATCCAGAGTTTAAACCTCGGCTCTCTTCAGGGAATGACCACAGACTAATCTGGCCCATAGTGTTTCACCTTGAAAATCATATTGCAATTATGATGCCAAATAATATGATTTTAACAGCGTTATGATAAACATCTGACATTTAAAATTACACCGCCAACTTCAAGTGCACTGAACCTGTTGAGATAGAGTGCTTGGACTATGTGCAGTAGTCAAAACAGAGTGCCGCCACTTTGCTTTGAAGCACTGACATATTTATTTAATTAAATCGCAGCAATATGCGGTTTAGTAATCACACAAGGCCGTCTCACAATGAACTGTGCGGCCTTAATCATCACTAACTCTTGTGTTCAGGAGGAGAATGGAGGCTGAAATATGAGAGGGCCATCAGAGAGATCGAGTTCACCAAGAAGAGACTCCAGCAAGAGTTTGATGACAAACTAGAGGTGGAGCAGCAAAACAAGAGGCAGCTGGAGAGAAAGGTTAGGGCATCTTACAAACACAAAAACATTTTTTGCACTTCAATTCTGTCAACTAGGGATGCACAATATCAGTTCCATATCTGTTACCGGCCAACATTATTTTAGACGTTTTATTGGCCGTTATTTGATATTTAATTGCGCATGCTCATTTCCTCTATTTTTGCATTAGTCTTTAGCAAATCTCAAAACGAATAGCTTCACATTATAATGTTTTGATGCCTAAATTCACTTACAGCATTTAAATCAATTGCTTTAGTTCTGATGTTTTATTTTAATTTTATTTAGACAAAGGACAAAATTTCACCCATTTATTGGTAATCATCCATAACATGAAAAGAATTATCAGCTTATTGGTATTGTACAGAATTTTAATAAAAGTGCATCCCTGCTGTTGACTTTATTCTACCAAACTTACACACACATCATGTAGACTCAGACTTCACTTGTATTGTCAGTGTTGTCCAACACAACAGCATGTACTGTCTCAAACATGAACGTATTAGCTGAAACTCACACATCTAGACAAGACGCACACTGGATGGACAGATCCACCTGTACAGACTCACTGAGAATCTGTGTGTTTAGCTGACGGACCTGCAGGCGGACAATGAAGAGGTGCAGCGTGTGGCTCAGCAGCTGAAGAAGAAATGCCAGAGACTGACAGCCGAGCTGCAGGACACCAAACTGCACCTGGAGGGCCAGCAGAGCCGCAACCACGACCTAGAGAAGAAACAGCGCAAGTGAGTCAGACCAGATATTGGATAATTATGCCTCTTTTATGGAGCTTTCAGTCACAACAGGATGTGTAGTAGTGTTAAATAAAATAAAAAGTCCAGTTTTAGTCAATCAAAAGCTTATTTTAGACCTGCTGCATAATGGTTAAACTTATAATCACAATTATTTAGCTCAAAACTGTCATTTTGTTAACCGATATTTCTCCTGCGTCTCGTTATCATTATAGTTGTGGTTTGGTCTTCCCTATTCTCATAGAATTAGAATTAGTAGTAACATTTTGTAGTTTGTTAGTCCTTGGTGTGAGCAAGCCTTAAAGGGATATTTCACCGCTGGAAAGATGAATGTGTATTTAAATTGGGTCATTTATGTAGTAGAAATGTGAAATTATTGTAGAAGTTGGTGCCTTCTAGACTGAGAAAAGCCAGAAAATGTATTTTTGGCTCATGTGGATGAAAGACAACAACTCCCAGAATGCACTTGCTTCGCTGCCCTACGAGGCCACTCCCAAGACACGCCTACCGGTTACAGAGGGCAGTATCGGAAGAAATGATACAACTAGGCTACTAGTTGACTTGAACCTGAAAAGACGCTGTTTTATCGTGAGATCCCACCCCCTATGGGCGGGTTGAAAACATGCGGAACTAGCTCCTACTTATAGGACTACTCCTACTCTAGCCTCTGGCCAAAAGAGCCTCCGATGAGGCAAAATGACGATTTTTGCGTCACCTGAGGTTTTTTTCCAGACACACAATACAGAAATCTCTCGTCTCAGGGGGACATGAGGGAGGGAAGCACGGTCATTCGAAAATACTACCGGGTTTCTACTGATACAAAGCTTAATGCTAATCGGTGAAGTATCCCTTTAAGAGTAGCCCAAGAGTGCCTCAGAAACCAGCATCTCAAAATGAAACATGCATGACTATCATTACTCTTAGCGGCAGGCCCTTAGCGGAGCGGCGGTGGTTAATGTGCGAAAGTGCTGTAGCTAAGCCTGTTTTAGAGGCAGTGCCTGTCAGTGCGGACGGCATGTGTGAAAGTCCACTGTTAATGTAATGATCGGCCTGAGGCTCAGGGTGACGGCAGATTTAGCCAAAGGGAGGGATAGGGGGAGGGCAAGGAGAGCGGTCCTTCAATTCTCTATGGGGCTAGGATTAACACAAAGAGTTGCATAAGACTCATTTATGGGATCATAACAGGGCCTCTGAGAGAAGGGGGTGGAGAACGAAAGAGAAAACTATATAAAAGAGGAAAAGTATTAACTGATTTGCCCCAAAGCATCATGACTCCCCCTCCTCACACATTGTTACTCACTTACAAGTTAACCCAATCAGAATGTTTTCCCCTAATGCCCCTCCTGACACACACGTCACACACAATACTGTAAGGCTTAAAGGAGTTTTAGTTTCTCAACACTCTGCTATGCTTGGCTATTTTAGGAAAAGCAGGTATGTGTTGTTTTTTTTTGTTTTTTTTGTCATTAGACTTGTGCTTTTATTGTAGTGATGATTAGAAATCAGCGATTGCCTTTAGTTATTGCATCGTACATAATTTGACTAATGGTTAACTAATATGGGATTTTTCAATTAGTAACACCAATGTAATCAAATCAGATGTAATCATAATATGCAGATAATTGCAGTTTAATTCACTTTTATTAAGATTGAAATTAGAAAAAATCCCATACATGTTCACTGCTAAAACATTGTTATTTTGTAAGGTTTTGCCAGCCTCGGCAGTGTGTCTTGTTTTCCTTAAAAGAGTATGCAGTGGGATATTTATTTCTTTGATAAATAATAATCTTAAAACAAATGATCAATTGACATTGTTTTCTGAAGAATTTGTTTTGTCTGCTTGTCTGGTGAAAGTGTTAGTTCACCCAAAACTAAAAATTCTGCCATCATTTAAACTCACTCTCATGTCATTCTTAAACCATATGATTGTCTTTCTTCGGTGAAACATAAAATAATTTTTTTTGAGTGGAAGTTAATTGTATAACCAAAAAAACTAAAAAACCGACACGCTTCAAATTAATATCTTCTTTTGTCTTTCACAAAAGAATGAATGCCATATCAGTTTGGAACAACATAAGGGTGAATAAATTATGTTTTGGGTGAAAAATCCCGGTGAATAATTGGCTGGTGCAATAATGTCAAAGTGGCAATGGCAAATATCATGGTTGTTTTCATCTGATCACAGTAAAAACTTTGTAGTTAAAAAAAAAAAAAAGTACATTACTTTTTTTTTTTTTTATACAAAGTGACTTAAGTATGAGGACCATCACAAACAGTCAAGCACTTTATCATAAGAGCCAACAGTATTTGCACATGTACTGTACACATGGCCACGTTTAAAAAAAAAAAAAAAAAACTGGAGCTGAATCATTTTTTATTAATTTATTGTATATATTTAGTATTATAGGAAGTGCCGTTATGGTTGTAGTCTAGTTACGTGCTTGTGGAATCAGTTATAATGGTCTCAGCAGATTTGGTGTAAGATTGCAGCTGGTTCCACCACATACTGTAGGAACAGAGAGTGCAAAGCCTCTGGAAAATGACTTTGAACCTTTGTTTCCTCTTTCCTGAGATTAAGCTTGTTGACCGTGTGTTGTTTATGCATGCAATGTCTGCAGGTTTGACTCGGAGCAGTCTCAGGCTCAGGAGGAAGTGCAGAGAGAAAAGAGTCTGCGGGAGAAGCTGAGCAGAGAGAAAGACATGCTGACCGGGGAAGTGTTCAGCCTTAGACAACAACTGGAGGTCAGCAACCTCTCTTATATCATCCTCCTTTGTTGTCTCTCACTCACAGACTTTTCCTGGCTGTGACGTTCACGTGTCTGTGTGTGCCGAGTCCAGACTATGTTGTTCTAAATGAGTTTTTTTCTCTGCTCTCTCAGGATAAGGATCTGGAGATATGTGCTGTCAATCTGAAGCTGGAGCAGTTGGAGGTGGAGCTTCAAGATCAGAACTCACAGGATTCAAAGGACGAGGCGTCATTGGCCAAGGTTAAAAAGCAGCTTCGTGACCTTGAGGCAAAGGTCAAAGATCAAGAAGAAGAGCTTGATGAGCAGGCTGGAACCATTCAGATGCTGGAGCAGGTAATCGTTTCATGAGAATACGGATATATACTTTGGATTGAGCTGACTGATGTTTAATGTATTATGTCTTGGAATGATGCATATTCTCCATGCACACAATTTCCACCTGTCATGCGTAATATGCTAATTTATGTAGATTCAGCTGATGCGTCGTTATGAAGAAACTGTCAATACTTACAGTTTGCATACATTATAATAATAATTAAGAAGAGTTTTATTGGCCTGTGCGGCAGAGTTATTTTGCATATGCATCTGTATGCACATTTCGTATGCTCAGCTGTGTTTGTATTCAATGAGATGTTGATGTTGTGACCTGCAGGCCAAACTCCGTCTGGAGATGGAGATGGAGAGACTGAGACAGACGCATTCGAAGGAGATTGAGAGCAAAGACGACGAGGTGGAGGAGATCAGACAGTCCTGCAGCAAGAAGGTACGATACATCCACCATGATTACATGATTACGTACAATATCCCAAATGTTTCCAACTATTTTTAAATCGTGAGAAAATTGCGATTTTAACCAAGGAAACGGGGCGTTAGAGCAGGGGGGAGCTGGGAGTCGCCAGTCAATTGCGTCATATCCGCGTTACCCTCGGTTTCCGCTCGTACTGCGTGGAGTCCTGGACAAATGCGGAAGTTGTAGTTGTAGCGTCTATCAAGCAACAAACGTTAGCTTGTTTTGTGCAGTCGTTATGGAACACAATTAATCTTTACCGATTGCAGCTGGTTCTGTCGACAAAGCATGCTTAATTTTATATTTTCCAATTGTAGCATTCGGTAATAGTTATGTTTATGTAAGGGAAGTATTATTGCTTTAGATTTGTGTTTAGTTTATTGACATTGTTTATCACGTCTGGTGTTTATGACCATGTAAATAAATATAGCATGTGTTATACATAAAGATTAATCAGTATTTTGGCAAATGATGTGGGTATGTTCGAATGTACTTTTACAACAATTGTTTAGAACACGTAAAACTGCGCCGCGTTATCACAACAATGAATTCGACATACAGTAACATCTATGATAACCAATTTAGTATTAAACCTTACTTTTCTTGCGGTTAATTCATTTTAATGAAATAAAAGTGTGATGAGGTTCAAGAGTCAGGAAGGAAGAAGACAGGGATCGGCGTGACTGGGACTCGTACTTTATTAAAATAAAACAAAACAAACAAAAGTCGCACACAACGCGCATTCACCGTGGCAACCGCGACTGCACAAAACAGTTCAAAAATGAGAGCTCGGATCCACCAGTTTTCTTTCTCTGCGTCCAATTGTCTCTTCAGTCTCTCTCTCGTTCCAGCGCGCGGCTTTAAAGCGGTCTCTCCACGCGGATCACAGCAATAAGACACAGGTGTTCGTCATTTGCACTTGACCTACTTGCTCGTCTCTTCTCTCTCCCATTACAGACCATGCTGAACCACGTCCCCCTCGCCACAAAAAGCATGTCATTATAAAAAAAGAACTTAGCCTCATCCATGAACATGATTTTTCGATTCCCGTCTGACTGATTTACATCCACGGTGGAGTTTAAAACGACAGTTCCCATCATTCCACGCTCCTTCACATCGTCATCAAGCTACGCCGTTGTTGTTGTTTGGAATGTAGCGCCCTCTAGAGGCCAAAAATTCTTGCATATTGTAGCTTTAATGTGCAATTTTTTTGTAGAGCTGGTTGTAAATATTTTTGATTATTATTATTAATTTTCTTTTATTTACAAAGCAAGCAGCTCTACAAAAAATGCACAGTGAGGATATTAGCTCTTGAAATAATATTTACAAAATATTGTTATTCATAATAATAATAGTAATGTTCAAATTAATATTAGTGTTAGGAAATATATGTATTCATTAATCTTATAGTACAGTAAATGTTAGTCTATAGGAAAATAATATACACCGTATATATAATATCATAAATGTAAAGGAACTTTTGAGTCAGAATCTTGACAAAAATTTTTTTGTTATGTTTAGATCACTACAAAATGATGTTGATATCTCAGAAAAATCTTTTTTGATGTCAAAATTAAGAAATATGATGAATTTATGAATTTTATGATGTCAAAATCACAAGAAAATTAAGTTTTTATGACAATTATGAAGAATTGTGTAGCTCTGTAGCTCCCATGCACATTCAGTCAACTTTTCACTTTAAGTACAAGTCACCAGCTAACACCATTAACAACACGCTCTGAATACTTTACAATTGGTTTCAGAAGTTCAAGTGTGTTCAATTTCTAACATTTTAATTGCTGATGTTCAGTTCTTATGCAGAGCTCGCTTTGCTTCCTGTACAACATAAATAAACAAGACATATTCGGCCATGTGTTGAATAAGAATTTTCATTCAGTGTTGTTCAGCTCTTGTTGCAGATAGCGACTTCCCATTTGTAGAGTGTCTTTGCCGCGGAGGTGCAGATAAGCTGAACTCATTGAGTTTTGATGTATAATTCATGGGCCTATTTTTTTTCCTCACGTATATTTCACCTTTCCCTCCTCTCCACTTAACCAATCAAGCTGCCAGTACAGTGCATCCTATAATTACCCTTCTTTCTCACGACCGAGTCCCTTGATTGAGGGAATGTGTTTATATGTCTGGAATGACAGTATATAATTGGATTGACTCTTCAGGGTAAACCTACTTCACAAAGGCCTTCCATGATGTTCTGTTACAGTGTTTTGTTTGTGTGAACAGCTCAAGCAAATGGAGGTGCAGCTAGAGGAGGAGTATGAAGACAAGCAGAAGGTCTTACGGGAGAGGAGAGACATGGAAACCAAGCTGATGAGCGCCCAGGAGCAGGTACTGCACTCATAAAACTTGCTATAGAACTAGTCAAGGTTTGAAATATGATTTAATATATGCGGTATGGAATGCCTTTTTAAATATTTTTTTTATTAATAATCAAATTTAAATGTGTATTAATAATAAAAAAAAAATTACATACAGTATGTGATGCAGATTGTTCTGTACTTTTTTGTTTTATTGTTAGATATTAGGCAGACCCTTTTGTCAAAATGTTGTGAAAGACCCCGAATTTTTTTTTGTTTACACAAAATTCAGCACAACTGTTTTCAACATCGATAACAATAAGAAATGTTTCTTGAGCACTAAATCAGCATATCAGAATGATTACTGAAGGATCATGCGGCACTGAAGACTGGAGTAATGATTTTAAAATAGAAAATAGTTATTTTAAATTTCAATAATATTTTCAAAAATTACTGTTTTACTGTGTTTTTGGTCAATTAAATACAGCCTTGGTGAGCATAAAAGACTTCTTTCAAAAAATGTTTCTGTAAATCATGGACCAAAAATGCTAATTACTTTTTTTGGGTACATCCAATTTTTTTAATTGATTTTTAAATCAAATCAAATGTCTACTGTAGTGAAAATGTCCCTTCTTCTAATACCAAATGCAACAGACTAACAGATGCAAGCAGCAAATAATGATAGAAAATAATGTTCATGACATAAACTAAAGGCTATTGATTGATATAGATTTTCCAAATCACAAAAAAATTTCAAATATGAACAAAAATATTATTTTGGTGAAGGTTATGTTCTGTCATGAAAATAAAATGTATTTTTTTGTATTTTTCCTCAAAGTAACAGTTGCTAAAACCACCAAAATCATCATTCCTAAGCTTTCAGTGTGAACAACATGTAAAGATAATATAAACTGTCTTTGGTGTTTTCAGGTGAGCCACAGAGATGTGGAGACAGAGAAGCGTCTGAGGAAGGACCTGAAGCGCACAAAGGCCTTGCTGGCTGATGCCCAGATCATGCTGGATCACCTGAAGAACAACGCTCCCAGCAAGAGAGAGATCGCTCAGCTCAAGAACCAGGTCTGTTTCTCAGCTCCCCTGGGCTCGGTTGATAACACATCATACATGAGGTCCAGTGGGAAACATACATTTCATTTATGTGTCTTTGCATGTGTGCTCTTTACAGCTCGAGGAATCAGAGTTCACATGTGCTGCTGCGGTCAAGGCCCGAAAGTCAATGGAAGTAGAGATCGAGGACCTCCATGTACAAATGGACGACATATCCAAATCCAAGCAGGCGGTAAGTCTGTCGGTGTTTGGTAAAAGAATAACTCTTTTACTTCTTTTACATCAGAGTCAGAGGCTTGCATAGACACAGACACCACCTGTCTCCATCCACAATAGGTGGCAGCCAGGATGTCGTTTCAATTATTTACCAGGGGGAAATGATTTCCGCCCATAATGGCACGTTTCCGATCCCGGCTATAATTCGAACAGGATGTATCGCCGTGAAATACATTACTCTTTAATAATTCTGACATTGATTCAGTATTATTTAAGCATGAAGAAAATTGTGTAATTGTGTCCTCACTGTAGCGTATTATGAAGCGATATCAGGAGAGACGGATGCAGCCAAATTCTGCAGATGCTGTTCCCCTGACGCTGTCTCCATATTGTTTTCTTTTTTTTGTCATCGCCGCCTGTCATATTTGCTCTGCTCTCTGGAGCAAGAGACACTCTGACAGAAGGGTGCAGTGAACATTTTAATTTTCTATAAAGCCGTTGCCATGCTGAAGCATTCTTTTGGTGCAGTCGGGTGTTTTTGTGGCTGTTTCTAAAACTGTCTCTCTTCTGAATATTGTCATTGATTAGCAAGAGCGTGATAAATGGTCTGGTCATGATCACTGTCTGATTAGCTTCAGGTCTGTCTGACACCCCCACCCTCCCCTCCCTCCCCCCTGGGAGATCATGGATTTCCACTAGAGGATTTGAAGGTGACACATAGGTTTGATACAATACACTTGCCAGACAGCATTTAAAGGTGTGGAATGGATCGGTACAGAAAAAAGGAAATGTCTTTTATCAGTGTCTTGTGTTAACGTATAATGGAAAACAGGATTTTCATTCATTTGTACACATATGCAAAAGCCAGTCCATGTATATATCATTTATGAAAACTTGAAAAATGGGTTATTGAGAAATCATCGTAATATTAATGTCATAAGCACAAGCATATTACCATATGACCACAATTTACACTACCGTTCCAAAGTTTGGGATCAGTACGATTTTTTGTTGTTGTTTTTGAAAGGTTTGTTATGCTCACCGAGGCTGCATTTATTTGATCAAAAATACAGTAAAAGCAATAATATTATACTGTATATATTATATTATAATATATAATATAAACATACAATTTTGGTCAATTGAATGTGTCCTCACTGAATAAAATTACTTGCTTAAAATAAATCTTAAATCTTAAAAATGGTAGTGTACATACAGCTAAGGTAATTTTCAGATTCAGAGATACAGTATTAAACAATCATAAAAGAAGTCATTTACATGTAGAAGCCGGTGTTGGGGCAGAGAGGCAAAAACATTTTTGTTTTTGATGCATGTCATGGGAACAAGTGCAAATTGTAGAATATAACCCCTTTAATATTAATTTATTTGCACTGGTTTGTGAAAGAGTGTGTGAAAGAAAACGCAAGCTGCCTACATGAGGATGTTTTTTACTAAATCATTTAATTTCCTGCTTTTATGCTCACTAGTCAATTAGTAATGTGTGATGTCTCCATTTTTTGCTTTTACTAAAACATTTGAAAGATACTCCTCGGAGATTAGCTTGCCTGTATTGTTGAGGTAATTATTATTGAATAGAATTAGACCTCTGATACTGTTTGACAGAGCAGGCAGTGAAGTGTTCGTCTCTAATTGGGAGACGGTGCTGTGTTCTCAGGGATTTATACAATGCAAGCAGCTACTGTTTAGTGACAAGGTGACAGGAAAATGATCTCTTTAAGGAATCAGGAGACTGGCTTTCAGTTTCAAACTAAAAACGAGAGCTGAAGTCGGAGTGGTTAGCCTCACATGTTCCTGACATGTTTAGATGTGGTGCTCATGCATGGGACCACAGGTTTGAGTCTGACTGACTGTATCAATAAAAATAGCTAAAATGGATCCTTTTTACTTTTTCGGGGTCAGAAAGCAGAAGTCGTCGTAGTTGGGTATACTTCTATAGCGGTGAACCGGAGACAACAGCAAAAATAGTTTTTGTATTTCCATTTGCTCCAATAGCAAAAGAAAAAAATCTATGATAGCGTTTCGACGACTTCCAAAGAAACGGAAGAAATATCGAGATATTGATTACAGCAGTCAGAAGAGAGAAAGATGTCAAATTTGCCGTTTCTCCCTCACCCATTGTATTAGAAACACCCTTGCAGCAGCGTTAATTTGTTTTGTTTTTAAATTCATCATAACTGACAAAGAAAATAAAACACAAAGTATAGCTTTATAAATGTGTATACATTTGTTTTTTTAAAATATTAAATTAAAGATATGAAAACCGTTACAATATTTACGATATTGATAACTGTGGAAACACGTCATCATAGTCTGTGAAAAGAGTCCATTAACCTAAATGATTATTTAGTAAATTATTTATCAAAAATTTTGTTAATTTGTGTGTATGCATGAACCCTGTTGCATAAACCAAAGACACTTTTACATTTTTTAACCTTAATATCCACAGAAGTGTGTTGTATTATGAAAGTAAAATGGGTTGTGAACTTGCCAACATTTCAAGCATTTCTGAGGGAGTTTTTTTTTTTTTTTTTTTTTTTTTTACTTCTCGACAAAAAAAAAAAAAAAAAAAATCATTTTAATTTGCAATCATATTTGTTTTTGTCTTATTCTATTGTTTGTTTCCCGTGCAGCTTGAGGAACAGCTGAGTCGTTTGCAGAGGGAGAAGAATGACCTGCAGTCTCGCATGGAGGAGGACCAAGAGGACATGAATGAACTCATGAAGAAACACAAAGCCGCCGTTTCCCAGGTAACTCTCTCCAGCACTCTGTCTCTGTCTGTCAGAGAGCTGTACAGAGCTTTTCTCTCATCACACACAGAGTAGATGTGTCTGTACATGTACATTTAAATGTTTTTGTAATTTGTATCATTTTTTTATGACACAATTGGATAGAATTTATTTAAAATAGTGTTTTAAGAATATATATATATTTTAAATTACAGTATTTTTATTTTTAACAGAGTGGCCTTTTTATTGTGGCCAGCCTAAGGCACACCTGTGCAATAATCATGCTGTCTAATCAGCATCTTGATATGCCACACATGTGAGGTGGATGGATTATCTCGGCAAAGGAGAAGTGCTCACTAACACAGATTTAGACAGATTTGTGAACAATATTTGAGAGAAATAGGCCTTTTGTGTACATAGAAAAAGTCTTAGATCTTTGAGTTCAGCTCATGAAAAATGGGGATAAAAACAAAAGTGTTGCGTTAATAATTTTGTCCAGTGTATATATATATTTTTTCAGAATACATATTTATATTCCAGAATTTAAGGTCTCAATTCATGTGTGAAAATTATTCTTCATGCTCCCTCCCAACCATTCTTTCACAATATAAGCCTAATGAATCTTGACATTGTCATCCCTGCATGGTTGTTTAAGAAATAAGCTACACACTCCATCAATTACAGTTAGAAGAACTGCTGCCAAACATATATTGCTACAAACATAATAATGACTGCAATAATGATCCAATCATAGACTCTTTAGCATTTGTCTTTTTAAATCCAAACAGGGACTTTTTGGGGGGGGGGGGGGGCCGTGCAGTGTATATACACACTATTATACATTTAGGGATTATTTCACACTGCAAAATAAAAGCAGTGCGTACTTATTGTGTTGAATATATTTAACGGGTTACAGCAATCACAGTGCTATTGCATTGCTGGAGCAGCGTGAAACAAGCCTAAAAAGCATTTTTGTTCACAATTGTGTTGTCCTTTTCAATTATTTATTTTTTTGACACTGAGCATATTGCATGCTACATCATTCCAACATATCTGACATTTTCCAGTATGATTCATTGCTGTTTCTCAGCAACATACTTCCATCATGCAAATCAAACCTACAGCGTCATTTAGTGTGTGCAGATAGACCACCCTGTATTTCTGCCTTTGATTGGTCGTTCGTGCCAATGGGAAAGTATCGCTGGAACAATTGTCATTTATTTGAGTGTGTGGGTTGATTGTCATTAAGAGAGTTTTAAACACAGCATGCTGCTATGGCAGCAATGTAGAGATGAGTGATGTGTCTCCACAGATTCTAAGTAAACAGATCCTCTCCAATGGAACAGCCTGTTCCCTTTTGGTTTACTTCAACTCTATGGTTCATTTATGGGTATATCAGGTTTTAAAATGCAGTCACATTCATACTTGAGGCATTCAGATTCCATTTTAGGCTCCATTTCACTCATGCTTCTGTTAACATGCTATTTATTGCTGCCATTTTTTGTGAGATGTCATTAACAGACCATAAGATTGCTTGTCTGTCAGCAGCTAAATGGTTTGCAGTGTGCTGTAAGATATATCACCAAAATAACATACCATCATGCATATTTCCCCCTTTCACTGTGCACAGCTTGCTGTTTTTTCTAAATGGTAAATAAGACCGTATGCACCAGGTAAATGAGGGATAATACACTATTTTGCTGATTATTTGAAATACTGGGTGTCCATTTTTTAAACCATGAAACAGATGAGTTGTGGTGAATTTTGCAGTATACAATCATATGAATATTTCATACAAACAGAAAATGTGCATACTTGCGGGTCATGTACTGTATATAGCATAGAAATTATGTTTAGATAATTATAAGATAAGAAAATAAAGGAATTGTTGGTTCAGATTATGTATCCTATGGTGTGTGTAGAAGACTCTGACCTCTCTGTGGTGTGTTCTTGCACAGTCCTCACAGAACCTGGCCCAGATCAGTGACCTGCAGGCCCAGCTTGAGGAGGCCATGAAGGAGAAACAGGACGTCCAGGAGAAGGTGAATTCACTTTGGCATCCATATGGAAATGCATATTCACAAAGTTACTGTTATTTGCAAGCGGAGTGAAGTAGATATCAGCTCCTGTTTTGTTTTATTTCTGCTGAGGTGAGCTGAGGTGCTTAAGGTCAAATATTTGCACTGCAAAGTTACAATATGGAGATTTTTTGAATAGTTTATTCTTTCATGAGCTCAAGATCAGGCTCCACCCTTTCAACTGTTTACTCTTGTATGAGATCAAGGTCTGACTCTTTAATGATAGGATCAGACTCTGCACCTCATGATAGAAATAGACTCCTCCCCTCTCAGCATTTGAGTCTTTAATAATAGGATCAAACTCCGCCCCTTTCAGCATTTGAGTCTTTAATGATAGGATCAAACCCCGCCCCCTCTCAGCAGCATTTGAGTCTTTAATGATAGGATCAAACTCCGCCCCCTCTCAGCATTTGAGTCTTTAATGATAGGATCAAACTCCGCCCCCTCTCAGCATTTGAGTCTTTAATGATAGGATTATTTCTTTGAAGAGAAATTCAAAGACAGGTCTCAAATCCATTATTTAAACACTATCACCATGTGTAATTAAGTATCAGAACCTCTATACTGGTCTGACCTGGATTTGACTTATCACTTAATGTAAACCGGCAGAGCTATTTGAAAGGTTGATAAACCAGGTAGGCCTTGTTAAAGACACCCCATAGAGGTGAGGGGCTTTTATCAGCAGATAATAGTTATATTCAGCTGTTCAAGTTAGGATTTCAGTAAAATACAGATTGCTTTTGTTTTTCTCAGTGTATGTATGAATTCTCACTCTGTATGTGTGTGTTTGGCAGCTCACGGCCCTGCAGAGTCAGCTAGAGTTCCAAGAGCAGTCCATGGTGGACAAGTCTCTGGTCAGCCGGCAGGAGGCCAAGATCCGTGAGCTAGAGACCAAGCTGGAGTTCGAGAAGACACAGGTCAAACGCTTGGAGGTAAGTTTGCAGGATGCATGTGCTTACGTGGGCTGAGTAGGCTGGGTGCTGGAAGTGTCAAAAGGTCAGTGCGCAGGCATTGAAGTGTTGGATAAGGATAAATTTAATCTACACACCCGCCAGGCCTCTCCTCATTGTCCCACCGCTTTATAGAACTTTAACCCTTGTACAAGAAGTGTTTTACAATTCTCTAAAAAAAAATTGCACTACAAATTGAATGTGGATTATTTCTGTCCCCTCTGTTTTTTTTTAAATCGACAGTGTCAGTCCCCCTTTTAGAAAGGAAATCTACATTTCATTTCATGTCTGATATATTTTGTTGCTGGAGGCAGCAGGTCATCTGTTTTTGCATTGTACACAGCTAGCGTAATTAAAATGTGTTTTCTCTAATGCACATTATTTCAGTGTTTTGTTTTGTTTGATTTGATGGATTTTTTGCTCCTTAAGTGACATTTTCCAGCAGCCAGTCCTCTTCACCGTTCATCTATGTTGGGTGCTCCTGCTCACCTGCAGAATTACAATTGGCACTCTGCACAAATTACAAATGTCTACTGCGCCCACAACACAATCTGTCAACAGAAGCGCTTTGAAAAGCGCTATTATTACTGATTTGTTGGACATGTAACTCAGCGCAGGCTTGGGCAATGTTGTCTCTAGGGGCAGCTTGTTTAAACCATGCCCATCCGTTGCTGTAAAGTTTTCCTAATATGTAGTTATTTCTGTGTTTCCATGCCAGTCTGCAGCCCACCTTTGGTGTGAAAAATCACAGATAAGTTGCTATGGAAGTTATTCGGAGTTTCACACCATATGCATAGCTTGACAATCTTGCATATATCAGCGCTAGACTTGCTAGATTTGGTAAACAACCACAGTGGGTTCAGAAACACTTAAGCGATAGTGCATGTTATTGCTGCATATATGTGGTAAATAAATGATTGCATCTTCTTCAGAGTCTTGTAGCGAGGCTGAAAGAGAATCTCGAGAAGTTGACTGAGGAACGAGACCAACGCAGTGCCAGCGAGAACCGGGAGAAGGAGCAGAACAAGCGTCTCCTCAGGCAGATTCGAGACATCAAGGAGGAGATGGGCGAGCTGGCCAAGAAAGAATCGGAAGCCAGCCGCAAGAAACACGAGCTGGTGAGGGGTCTGATCTGCTGTTCTGCTTCACTGATGTTCTCATTCTGAAGTGTCTTAAAGGGATAGTGCATCATCAAAGTTATGTCATCATTTACTCACCTTCATGTCATTCCAAATCGGTTTGACTTCCTTTCTTCTGTGGAACATAAAATAACGTATTTTGAAGAACGTTGGGAACAAAACAATATTGGAGCCTGTTAACTTCCACTATATGGCAAAAATAAAAAGAAAGCAAGTCATACAGGTTTGGAACAACATGAGAGAGTAAATTATAACAGAATTTACATTTTTGGGTGAGCTATCCATTTAAGCATATGATGAAAGCAGAAATGCAACTATATG
Source organism: Rutilus rutilus (assembly GCF_951802725.1). Taxonomy (NCBI): domain Eukaryota; kingdom Metazoa; phylum Chordata; class Actinopteri; order Cypriniformes; family Leuciscidae; genus Rutilus; species Rutilus rutilus. The sequence goes on from NC_140223.1 coordinate 19,651,842, forward strand.
TGGACATATAGCTTCCTTCTAGTTAACTGGTTTGATTAAACCTCTTAATTCCAGACCTCTTACTACAGAAAACAATGACATTCTCAAAAATGGTTTGTAGCATTTTGACAGCAGTTTTATAAGGGCTATTTTCTCTTCCAACATGACATAAGGTTCATAAGTCAGATGAGAGAGAGCTAAAGCTCATTGGGATGAATAGGACTACCGACATTAGTGCCTGACCTCATGGATCAAAATAAAATAACCCACAATGGTTGGTGAATGCAAAATTTATTTAATCAATTTAGACATATAACAGAAGGGAACCTATGAACAAAGCATTGCATTCTGATAAATGTGGTCTCTTTTTTTGAAAGTTGAATCTTCTTTAGAAGTAGTCAATCACAAAATAAATATATAAATAATATATCACTAAATACTAAGGATGCAGTAATATTGAAATTCTGTCTAATACAGACTAACCGCTTATTATTTTAATTTTGTCCCCAACAACCGATATATCATCCATATTAAAATTCTATACTATTTTGTCTTCAAAAAACAAGTGAATTTAGGCATTATAATGTACAGTATGAAATATGGATATTAATTTGAGATTTACTGAAGGTTAGATTTATCAGTAGCCGCGTTTCCATTACCCTTCAAATTGCGCAAATTGAAATTGCGAATTGAAAATACGCTCAATGGAAACAATTTCGCAAAAAAACTCCCATTTATCGCAAAAAAGTTTTTACGCTCGCATGAGGTGGTTTTTCAGGCAATTCGAAAAAGAAATATTTCGCAAAACTGCAATGGAAACAGTTTTTGCGCATTTACAGGTCACCTGACTTAGAAGGCGCGATGTGTTTGGACAGAAGACGAGACAGATTCTTTATTGAATTCATAAAAGACAAAAGAATGACAGAAATACTGGATTCTAAACCTCAAAGAAATGCCATAATCAAGACCTCGGAGCAGAAATGAGTGAGAAAAACCCAGAAACACTTCATATGTGCCACTCACAGACACAGTATGGGTCTTTCCTTGCCATTAATGCTTTCGATTACGCCTACGTTTCCTTCCATTAATAATAATAATGTATAGTGCGGTACGTGGCTGTGATATATATATATATATGTATATATATATATATATATATATATATATATATATATATATATATATATATATATATATACTTACCAACAACCGTTGCCATGATTTTTGGAATGACTTATCGCGAGAGGAAAAAATTACGTTTTAGTCGCATAACGCCGTCATTTCGCAATAGTTTTTTATCGATATTTAGAAAAAATCGCAAAAGTTTTGCGTGAATCTTTAATGGAAACACAGCTAGTGTTAAATATTAAATGACTAATGTTTTTAACATTAAGCGAGCATTAGATGACGGTAGCAAAGGTAATCTAAATGTAGAAAAAGACAGGAATGAGTACCTCATTAGTTAGGCTGTAAATTTTACCCTGTCTCTTTAGGAAATGGATATTGAGAGTTTGGAAGCAGCCAACCAGAGTCTCCAGGCGGACCTCAAGCTGGCCTTCAAGAGGATCGGAGACCTCCAGGCTGCTATCGAGGATGAGATGGAGAGTGACGACAATGAGGATCTCATCAACAGGTAACACTTGCTGCTCTGAGGACTCTTTATTTAATGCAGACCTCAGGAGAGCTTTTCTATGTGCATAAGTGGGTAAAAAAGAGATAGACAGAGAGAGAAGACACTATGTGGATGAATGCGCTGTACACTGAGCTTTTGGAGACGGCAATCAGTGAGCCAGTCTCAGTCATCTCTTATTCACACTCTCTTAAATATTTATGCCTTGAAAACTGCCGCACATAATTTGGAGCTCCTTTTTTATGTAGTTGGTCTCATCTGTCAGAGGAAGTCATCTCCGTTCACCATCATTCCGCTTTTCTTAGTGACCCGCACCTTACTGCGCAGAGCTGAGTTTATTTCCTCGCTTATATGCGTGGAAGAACTCCAGTCATCCTAATAACAGTAAATAGTGCCGTGCTTACACTTACATAATGACCTACGCAGAGCAGAAGTTAGAAAAAGGTCAGCATTCTGGGTAAACATCTTGAGCAATATGTAGCGCTAGAAAACGTTTACACCAGACATGATAAATATTCAATTACAAGCTGTGTTTTTAAGACCATGACTTCTTGTTTTTCTTTTCTTTTTTTACAGCCATTGTTCTTTTCATGTTTATTAAGTTTCCATTTGAAACTCACTTATTTCTGCTTCTTGTTTTTTATGTGTTTGTTTTTCATTCCCCTCCTACCTCCAGTTTACAAGACATGGTGACTAAGTATCAGAAACGAAAGAACAAGCTGTAAGGAGTTAAAGTTTGAACTTAAGTTAACATATTTTGATTCTCCTTTGCCCTCATAGGAAGATGATGCAGTATACATGCAGTCATCTTTGAGAAATGTAATACAGAATAGTAAATCTCGATTTCGATGATACTGCATCACACTTCCGGGCATGACAACTAACATCACACATTTGGTTTTCTCCTTTTTATGCACGATGTCTCATAATGTATGCATACTACAAACTGCATGCTTTTTCCAAGCCAAGTATGGTTCACAATTACTTACCCTCCGCAGAGGCCATTTCCCCCACCCTGAACCCCCTGCTTTGTAAAACTGAACCTTTGGATAAGAACCATTCTGAGTGGAGGTCAGGTGTAGTTACATGTCCACAGGGTCCAGACCATGGCCGATCCCCTGGATGTCTTACTCGAGAGCCAGAAGGTGCTACATGCAGACTTGTTGGATACTGCAGGGCCTTGTACAAACATCTGTGAGGGGGTTGCTCTGCCCTCCCCCTTCTCAGCCTTCCTTTACCTGCCTTTTTCTCACTCTTTTGAATAATTCACACTTCTGTTCCTGGGACTTAGCAGCCTCTTAAGGCAGGAAAGAAAGGCGTGTTCCTCATCAATCTTTAAACCATGAGGGCTAAATAATGAATAACCCACAAATGTCCTACAAAAACTCACCTGGCAACGGCCTACAACAATGTACCAGCCATTGGCGTCAAGCCATTTCATTCCCCTGTCAATAGTCCTTGGTCCGCTCTAAAAACCCTTAAGCTCTAAGCACCACTTATTACATCATGTGAGAAAGTATTAAAAGCTAATGGACAGTCTGTGCGTTACTTATCAGGTTTAGATGGATATGCTGTTCCAAAAATGTTTGTTTGGGTTCACTCGGGGATGTTGACACTTCTGGTCGGATCATTCTATTGGGGAATTCATGTTGCTTTATTGTAAATGAGACTGGCTGTAAGAGGATTGTTAGCTAAATACAAACCTTAGTAGAGAACCTATTATTCTGATTTTCCCAGAGAAAATGAGAGAATAGACAGGGCATAACGAATGACAAATGAGTTGAGCAGATATTTTGAAATGAGCTATAATTAGGAGAGTTGTTGCACATTCCCTCTCATGAGCATTACTTGTATATTTTATTCAGTGACATCATTTTAAAACTTTGTTTACAATACATCATTATTTTATTTTAGGTTAATTTACTATTGTATCATTTGACATTTTCATTTAGTCAAAGTTTTTCATCTTATATTTATTTTATTTCAGCTGTATTTAAATTAACAAAAATGTTTTAATAGGTTTAATAATAATAATAGAATTTTAATGATTAGTTTTAGATTTTTTTTTTACATTGTTTGTTAATGAATATTCAAGTAGAGCTCTCAGTCGATTTAACATTTGTGTCACTGCCCGTGGTTGTCACAAGTGATTAATTAATCAAATTGTTTGAAGTCAAATATGTCAAGTGTTGTTATTGTTTTCTTTCTTTCTTGTTTGTCATTTTGGAGCTTAACAGCCATTGCACTGAAAACTGTGGCCATGAAAAATTTGTATTTCACAAAAGAAAGTCATATGGGTTTGGAAGACATGAAGGAAAATAACCACATTTTCTTTTTAACCTAAATATTATAGATATTTCTAGAGTTTTTTTTTTTAAATTAGTGAAGAAATAGTCAGAGATGTAGCCAAGAAACAGTTGCACTATATAAACATCCAAATTTGCCCATTTCAGGGTCAAGAAGAGCGAGTGGGGATAATATAGAGAGAGAAAACAGCGTAGAGAGACATAGACTAGGGAGGAAAACAGAGGGGTTGAGAGTGTTCTGTAGGTGCTAATGATAAATGTAATAGCCTGTAACAGAGATGTACAGCCAATGGAGGCATGTTGTCACAGACAATTAATGTCTCTCCTCTCTCACTGTGTTGTTTGTTTGTTCCCTTGGGCTTAGGTGCAGCTTAACTAATGGTATATGGTCAAGGACATAAATTGTGTGTGACATTTTGCATTAGCGCTTCATTACAAAGACCCTGCTTTCCTACTGTTTAGCGATGGGCCGGCTAGCAGAGCTCAAGGTTTATTCACACAACGTTCTCACCTCAGTTTACCTCCAGGGCACTAGGGCTTACACAATAGCCAAAAGGGCTCTTGAGGAAATACACACTCTGACACTCGTAAGTTGCCTACCCATATCGTCAGAGCGCTACTCGTATAACAACAAATTCATTTGTCCCGAGTGTATTCGCTGTAGTGTATCAGATCTTCTGATTTTGACCCTCTCCAGCACCCTGATTGTGAGCATACAGTTAGTGTTTAGTGACATCTGTGCTATCTCATGGGTCCATGCATATATAATATTCTCATATGCATAATACCACAAACGGAGAGCTAAGCAGACCGGAACTCTAATGTCAGAGAAAAGCAGCTGCTGCTTCAGTTTTGATCTTCTCTTTATGCCTGGGATAATGAGCTACTGTATGTTGTATAATTTCTTTGGGAGATATTTGACTCCTGCAGTGCTAGAGGACAATAATAATGATTAGTAAAATTTAATTTGAAACAAAATTGTGAAAAAGGCGTAGTTCGCAATCTGCCATCACAAAGTCTTCTCTAAAGGTTTTTCTTGTGCATATTTGGGGTGTTTTAGCTCTCTAGGTCCTTGAAGGGCAATTCATAGTTATTCAGTGCGGTGTGCTTTGCGATAAGTGAAGGATAAGACTAATCTAAAGAGGCAGGGAAGCATTGACTTGCAAATCCAGCCAAACATAAATTCAATGGTTTTATCTGGTCCAGAGAAATGAGCAAACAGGACTGGGATTCACAGCGCTGCTTTCTGTGTGAGGTGTTAATGCATGTGCTCCCAGGGACGTTCGGACTGTGTTTACTCGTTCTTATTGACAGCTCAACACTTTCCTACCAAACCCATTTGTATCCAGAGATGCATGGTATTGCTAGCATGGTGAGCCAAGTTAATTACAGTCCCAAAATGGCCCATTCCTTCATGCAGTCCTTCAACATGGTAATCGAAGGCTACATTAGCCTGAAGCATTTCATTTAGTTAAGGAGGATCTTTCACAAGCTTTGCACTACCTATGATTCCCAATTCCGTTTTTATTCAGCTATAAATCAAAGTATTTTTTATAATGAAAGATTACTGAAAGAGTTTAGTTCTGGCACAGGCAGTATTGTAACCATTGTACAATTTCAAAAATTACTGATTTGATGTGCTTTATATTGACAACTTTAACCAACATATTCATCTCACGGTTGATTTTGGTGTTAGCGTGTTGCTAAGCTAACAGTGATAGTCTAATTAGCATAAAAAGAATAGCAAATGATTTATGAGTCGAATAATGTTAAATTGTTTTACATTTTTATAAGTACTTTTCAGTGTTGAAATCTATTTATGAGCTTGTCTCAATGCATTGTGCCTTGGATGCAATGCTGCCTTAGGAGTTTGCTAAAATTAGGCATTTTAAGTTACTTTTTTTGAAAGCCTTCAAATCACAAGTGTGTCGATGATCCCTCAAAATTCTGCCTAATTCTGTAGGCAGCCACCTAGGTTTTGGAACAGAGCTATTGTCTGCTTAGCTACAGTCTGAATGGTTTTCTCTTTTCAATGCTCTCCTTTCTTCTGGTTTGGCTTGGAGTTATACTGACCTCACCCTTTTGGATGCCTCACATTATACAGAGCCAGCTTGCTGCAGGATAGTGTTGTTGGACTATAAGTCTGACTTACTAACACAGAGGCTTTTTCCAGGTTACTAGAGATCAGGCGCATGCATATGTACATTGTGTCTCCACCCTGTGTTCCTCCTACTAACAATATTTATGTACAGGTTTGGCTTGTTCATTCTGTTGATATCCCCTCTCTTCTTCTTGCACAGTGAGGGCGCCTCTGATACAGACTCTGAGGTGGAGGACCGTGTTGACGGGGTGAAGTCATGGCTGTCCAAAAACAAGGGCTCTGCCAAGAACCTGTCAGATGATGGTAGTCTGAAGAGCTCAAGGTCAGTACTGCAACCTCATTTCCCTCGGTTATCCAACAGAATGGTTTAACAAAACCCAATGCAGCAAGCAAGAAAAAGGTATTTGGAAAAGCTAATTAGCTAGCGCCAAGGGTATTTTCTGTTGGTATTGTCTAGCTTATTCTCCCCATTGTCAGCAGTTTGATAACAGAGGCTTCTATAAAAGGGAACGGCTTCACAGGCAGATTAATGGATATGCCCACTGGCCAGTTGGCATGCCTACCTGCGCCTTTCTGCTGAAAATGAATGGGTCTTTGCACCAGTGGACAGATTTTTACTGTTTATTCTTTTTACTAGAAGATTTAAGTTTGGCTCTTGAGGTTCTTGTGCTTTTAAAACCTTAAGACCGTTTGAGTCATAATTTCAATCATTTTGATCATTTCAGTACTATCTGTCAGAAGCACTCTTCCTAGTATTAATTTATATAGTATAAATGGAGAATAATAGTCCATATCAGCACCAGTTTTTGTGCAATTACCTGAAATATTTTCGCCTAAAAGGATCTTTATGTCTACATTATATGTAGATACCTGAGCTTATGAATTAACTATTGATTTTAAATCACAGACGCTTTATGGTCTTTCCTAAGTGCTTTGTATTCCCTGCTGTCACATCAAACTTTCATCTATATTTTGCCCTGTCTGCTTGGAATATACCTCTACTGTTATTTCTCTTTTTGGGTGTCAGTCATCTTTTAAGTTTTTATCAGTGTTTTTTCTCATTCTCATATTTCCATCTCTATCCTCTCCTCCCTCCATCTGTTTGTCTTTCTACACTGTGCGCACCCCGTCTGCCCCTCCATCTAGATATGCTGTAAATGTTGACGGAAAGGAGGGAAAAGAGTGGGAAGAGGGTAAAGAATGGAAAGACAATGGCAAAGGTAAAGAATTAGAACCCAGCAGGCCTGTATCTGTCATGAGTTCCCTCAGCTACAGGAAACGCTCCAACATGAAGGACTCCATAGGAGGTAAGGGAGACGAGAGTTCGCTCCTCAACACTCTCAAAGAACAATCCAATTCCCAGGACCTCTCCTCTTTCCGCAAGAACAAAGCCAAGCAAGAAGCTGAGGATGACTCCTACTCTGTCAGCTCCTGGAGGAAGGGAGGAGATGATCTTGACGATCGGGGTTCTGTCATCTCTCAGGCCTACTCGGAGGCAGCCAGTCGGGCAAGGAAGGGCATGGACAGCCGCTGGTCTGATTTTGATAAGGAGTCCGTTGTGTCGTCTATAGCCCCGAGCCGAGTTTCCTCCTGTCGTACTGCGATGGATCTAGACGACGATGCTATTTCCAGCGTGAGTCGCATGAGTTCGGTAAGCCGGCGTCAGAGCATGCCTCGTCTCGACGATCGCCAGAGTGAATACAGTTCAGCCGTCAGCCCCAGCCTGAGTCGCCGCAGTCCAGGCAGCGTGAGCCGTTCCGACTCCCGCATGTCGCTGTCTCGTAGTTGTCGCCTCAGTGAATTTGACGTGGACGATGACGCCCGGAGCGTAGCATTCAGCGAGGCTCGCTCCAGCGCTTACAGCCCTCACTCCACCTCCGGCAGAAGCTTCTCCATGCCTCCGCAAGCCCGGACCACTGACTCCAGCCAGCCTGAGGTTTCAGACGTCAAGCCAGTCAGTCACCGCAACTACCTTGACCCTGACCTGGAGGCTGCCATTAATGAAGTTTTGAGCTTCAAACCCATTAAGTTCAAGCGCACCAGCTTGGAAGACTCCGAAGCGGAGAAAGATAAGCCGGGCGAGGTGGAGGATGACAAGAAGAGCGTCAGCAGCTCCAGGACTGGCAGAGACAGTGGCCGCTCCTCTAGCCTGCGCCGCTCTGCTTCAGCCGTGGACTTCATGCGTTCCAGCAGCAGCCTCAGCACACGCAGCAGCCGCAGCAAAAAGGGCAAGAGCAAGAAGAAAAAGAAGAAAAGCCACAGCTCTGAATCAGACAGCTCCGACAGCTCTGACGACAACCGCAAGAAGAAGAGCTCCAAGAAGAAGGGCAAGAAATCCAAGAAGAAGTCCAGGAAAGAGTCTTCGTCTTCCTCCTCCTCCTCGGAGTCTAGCACAGAGTCGGACTCCAGTTCAGGAGCATCCACTATTTCTTACAGAAGCTCCAGCAGTATCAAGAAAGCCCCTGGCAGGCAGGCCTCAGGCTCTGAGGGCGAGCTAGAGCCTGAAGGCCCCTCTGAAGAAGCTCCACCACGGTCTAAGAAAGAAGACAAGAAGAGGAAGAAGAAAGTAGACAATCTTATGATGAAGTACCTGTACAGGCCTGACAGTGACTAAAGATGGCAGTAGGTGATACTTGGTGTGGGGTGAAGGAATGCTACAAGCATGGTGTTAAACTAATACTCAAGTACCTCAGTACTGTCTGATGTCTTTCATTGCATTTTACCATTACGTTACTTTCAGTTTATCTTCACTTTGTTACTCACACACATTTTCAGTCATTTTGTAGCTATAACAGGGGTTCTCAACCTTTTAGGCTCCCTTGGTCTGAGACTATACTAGAAGGCCCTCCTATCTTGCTGATATGTTTCTCTGGTACTTCTGTTTTTAACCATTTTCATGAAGAATGTTAAAATAACTCAATTTAAATAATTGTAAGACTTTTCGGCTCCCCCTTAGAAGTTTGCCGTGACCCCCTAGTGGGTCCCGGCCCCCTGGTTGAGAGCCACTGTTCTATATCATTCACTGAAATATTTTTGTGATTTATTAACTCAAGATAACAGCTGTGTAACCAAAGTCAGTTTGAAATTCTTTCTCTGGTCTTGGGCATAATTTAACATAAAATTGATTAGGACTGCTTGCCAGCAATTAACCTGAAGTTTGTATTATTATGGGGAAGATAAGACTCAGTGACACAAAAAGTTAGCGTTGACTTTTTGAAGAGGGTGAGGTATTCATGCTTTCTCTACATCTCTCTACTGGCTCTTGTATAATTAGAGGGCAGTTCATTTATATGTTAATTCACTGAAAAGATTATGAGTAGATATGAAGAATATTACAAGTTGTTTTAAAATGAACCATAGTAGATTTTTAATGGACAGTTTGATGCTTTTATTTGTATTCAACTCTGTACCCACCCACCTGTGTCAGTACTAGGGTTCATAATATATCGGTACTATATTGGTTATCATCCGATTTAAATTATTATTATAATTTGAATGTGCTGTTATTGGTCAATATTGGATAATTTGGATATTTAATTGTAATAGATCACCTTTGCTGTAATCTTAAGCTCACTAAAGTTTATTATCAATTAATTTAACACTGTTAAATGTATTCTTTAGCAAATCTCAAATTGGGTATCTATTTTTCATAGTGTACATTATAATGCTGTGATGCCTAAATGAACTTGTAGCATTTATAAGGATTGATTTTAGTTTAGTGTTTTTCGTTTTTAAACTATTTAGGCAATATATTATCGAATTTTAACATCAACTATGTATCAGTTATCAGCCATATTTTAATATTGATGCATCCAACTCTTAGTAACTAATGGTAATTTAGTTACCTAATGAAACTGTCGTTTGCTTGTACAACTTCACTAACAATTATCCGATAAGGTGATGTTTCATGGCACTACACCTGGTGTGATTTGGATGTGATTTGTGTGTATTGCACCACTAACGCATCACCAAAGATTATATTGAATTATAGGGCCTGTTAAATATTGTTACCCCACATTCTAAAGTTTGATAGCCCAACTTTCCTTCAGAGAGTATCCTCTTCGGTCCCTCTTTCCACCAGCTGATCCTAATCAAAGCTTCTTTATCTCCCCCCTCCAGCCCACCCTCCTGTCGCAGACGCTTCTGCCTTGACAGATCTGATGAGGAAGAGGAAGAAGAAAAAGAGGAAGGGAGCGCGGGCCGAAGCACCTACCGCTCCCGCTACAAACGCAGCAGCTACCTGAATGACAGCGATGGCGAGACCACCGCGTAGCTGCCCCCCCCCCACACACACACACATCCGCATGCACTCACTTTCACAGAAAGGAAGACTTTTGAGATAAAATCAGTGTCTTCCATAAACTCGGTTTCACAGAAGATTTCAGTGAGGAGGAGCATGATGGGACGCACTCTGGCAAAGATATACCCATCATTTCTTTTGACTTGTTATTAGTATTATTATTTTACATGTGCTTTGTGTTTAGAGCTTTAAAGGGTTTGTACAGCAACATGAATCACAGCACTGTTGACCCTTTCCTGTTTGTGTGCTTTTACTTCTGACATTCTTCCTCTTCCTTTCTAAATAAGCAAACGCTGTGCTTGCATTCTTGCCCCGGTCAGGATTCAGTAATGGATATCGCTTGGGGCAACATGCTATACAGCCTCTCGCATGGTCACGGCTGAGCCAAAGATACATGGCACTGTGTAAACGAGAAATGTCTGGCTTTTACTGTTCTGTTAGATTTAAAAGAAAAGAAAACCAAGTGAAAAAAAACTGCACAGAAAATATTGCATCACCAAAAAAAAGAAAAGAAAAAAAGCTTTGTTTTGGGTTCATGAGCAAAATAGTTTTTCATTCTTGACTTTAAGTCAGAAGAGAGGAGGGAGTTGAGGTGGGACTGATTTAAGACCACTTTCTTTCCATCTCTCCAACTGAACACACACAGTGTTTTTTTTTTTTTAACAAACTTGCTTATATCTTTCTCTCTCTGCCTCTTCGCTTTCATACGGTGAAGAATTCATGTTTTTTGCTCGAATAAGTGAGAGAGTACGCCATGCCAGCTGATGAAAATAGAGCCTATTTCTCCTCTCGGTCTTTACTTTTTTGATGTTTTATGTGTAGAGGAAAAACGTTGGATCAGGTCAATGATATGAGAAGTGAGCTGCGGTTTGGGGTGTTCGGGTCTGGACTCTCATCTCTCCATAATATGCCTTGTCTTCTTCTGTTCTGACTGTATTGACCAAGTGCTTGCTCATAGTAGGTGTTATATGGCTCAGCGTTTTTTTCTTTCTTGTTGTGGTCGTTGTTGTTCTCAGGCTTTTTTGTTTTGGTTACCGTAGATGTCTGGCTTTCTCAAGGGAATGCCTATATTCTTGGGTATACGGGGCATTGTGGTAATTTCTCATCCAACTCCATTGATTCTGGATAAACAAACAGCTTGCTTTTCGTGCTGATGTGATGCAACCAGAAGCACAAGATGGAGACAGAACCGATACTGTGAAATCCCAGCTTCCCTACAGCATGTCGTCACATTGGATTCATCAGTATTTTTGGCCTTACCTAATGGCTTTTGAGACTCACTTGAACCTGTACGGACACGCACCCCTCCGAACTCCGTTGTTGCCTTCCGTTGTTGTTGTTTTGTTGTTCTGCTTTCATTGTAGTATTTATGATCTAGCATTGATGGATTGAGCGAAGCTGCCAAAATATAAAACAACAGCATAATAACAATGAAAGGATCTCATTGCTTCTCTTTGATTTTTAAAGGGAGACAGCGTGTGTATTTTACATGTGTATTAGTTTTATAGACCCTCTGCAAAGGTCAACCACTTTATCCTCTTTTCTATGCAGTCAATATTGATTTTAATATGGAAAATAAATGATGTCTTTGGCGAATTAAATCACATTGCTTCAAGATGCATAACATTTGCTGGCTGTACACATTAATATAAAAATATATAAATATCTGTATGATTCATTTTAGCTTTCAAAATAGCTAATGTTTATTTTCTTTATTGAATAAATGACCACTTGATATAAGTAATAATTTTGCATTACAGTTTAATATATTGTAAATAAATGATGGTGATTGTTTTAGACATGTTTCAATATGCTTATTTCATAATTCATCTTTTTTTTATATAACAGATAGAATGTAAAAAAAAAAAAAAAAAAAATCACATTCTGGCATGTTCAACACACCATTTTCTTACATTTTAAAGCTGCAGTGTATAATTTCTGCGCCATTAGTGGTGCCACATAAAATGTTTCAGTTATAAATAATAACAAAATGTTTAATCTCAAGGGGTTTATCCTAAAGAATACATTTATTGCAATGAGCAATAGTATTTTTCAAAAAGGTTCTATTGTTTGGAAACCAGAAACCATCATTACTGGCACTAATAAAATGTTGAAAGCATAAATCATACAAATTTCTCTGCTCAACCCAGTTGTAATGCTGTTTTAGTGCAAAGAAATTACACACAGCAGCCTTTATTTTTTCTTTATCCAGAGCTTTTATATTTTAATAAATCATGTTAGTGGAAAGATAAAACCTGCAATCATCTATATTAGAGCAACTGATTCTGAGTGTGTCGTCCTTTATATTTCAGAAAGATAAGAAGAAACATCTTACATTTCAGCATTTAAATACAAAGTATGCAGCCAAATTTCACAGAGCAGAAAAGCCCTGTCTATGGTTCACATTCAACAAGCTTTTCTTTTCCATTGGCTGCTTGCTTCATTGCACAATAGGAAGGCTTGCAGTAATTTCTATGAGCTAACAATAGGAAAGGCAGCTTACTGGACACCATTGGCTCCAGTCAAAGCAGAGAAGTAGGTAAGTTGAGTACGAGCCAACAGCAGATCTCGCCATTATTATATAAACCATTATTTTATTAGGGGCCAAGCCCTGAAAGGGCGTAAGCCCCTATTGTATCCGTTAGTTTCTTCTTCTTGTTTTTCTTCCCGAATGGGAGTCAATGGCAGCCCTATGAACCGTAAGTAGAAAAATTGTGAAATTTGGCACAATTCTAGAGATGGCCATGAATAGTGATTGGACCAATTTTGGAGTCTCTAGGACCAACTCAATAGCGCCACCACCAGTTCAAAAAGTCAACATTGAAATGGTTATAACTTTTGAACCCTTTGATCTAGAAAAATGAAACTTAGTACACCTGATTCCACTCATTATGGTGATCACAATCAATATCTTACCGCCTATTACAGACTCCGCCCATTACAGTTGTGACCATTTTGAAAAGTACAGTTATCAGGGTTTTTTTGCTACTACTCATTCAAATTTTGTTCAATTCTTACGAAAATTGACTCAGGTGATCTTTGGACTGAGCCGCACAGCAACGACTGAACAGATTATTTTTTATTCATCTTTGTTCAAAAGTTATGGTGTCGCAGACTTAACGAGGTTGACCCAAAATTGGTTCAGATGATGTATCACGGCCAAAGTTTGATCAAACGATACGAAAATTGGTACTTCATCGGAACCATGATCTGTGGGTCCGTGCCAAATTCGAGAACAGCACCACCTACAGGTCATGAGATCTGGAAAATGGCTATTTTAGCCAATAACTTTTGAACAGTTTGTCAGAAAATCATAAATGTGGTATCTGAATTGCATCTGTTCCAGGCATTGTGCCTAAGAATGATCTCATCCGAAGCTGTACAAATTGTATGTACAAATTCATTGTTCTTCTTCTTCCAGAATGGTAGTCAATGGCAGCTCAATGAACCACAAGTAGGAAAATTATGAAAATTGGCACACTTGTAGTAATGGTAATGAGTAGTAATCTGACCAATTTTGGATGATTTAATCTAAACTTTTTAAATACAATATGCTCTGCATTAATTCTTCATTTTGACTTGATTGAAACTATTGAAGTTCGGCAGCTGTGAAAATGCATGTCTGCCAAGTGGTGCAACAAGATGAGTGACAGGTACAGTGCCTGCCCCATAAATAGTGGGTTCGAGTCCTGTGTGGGACAACTTTAAAATTGTGTATAAAGTTGTCATTTCAATTCCTTTATTATCCGGGTAAGAGCTGTACTAATCTTTCTTACTCTTGGATTAGAAATAAGCGTGTGTTTTTTTCTTCATTCTGTGTTCGTTCTCATCAGAACTTCTGTTCATTTTGATTTCATCCTATCTGTACTTCTGAACCTATCTGTTTTTGCTCTTCTGGCCCTTTCAGCGGCTTGGCCCCGGACTGCTGCTTGCAGCTATATTCTTAAAATGCATTTAAATACATCTCTCAATATATCTCAACTATACCTATTGAACAAATATTTGCTATCCTGAACACATATTTGAATATACTTTTCTATGCCTTCTGCCTTCAGGAAAAGCACTTACTTACATCATGCTGAGACCTTTATAGCCATTTATAAGTGCAGAATGTAAGCTTGATTTTTTAAAAAAAAAAAATTTTTTATAATGGCCTGTTATGACGACAGCAGTACAAATCAATATGATAATATGACCTTGCATAACATATAGTGCTCTTTTAAAACAATATGACATGTCTGAATTTAGAGGTGCTGCGGCCTTCTCACTGAAGTGTCCTTGCATTCTCTTACGCAAACACCCGCTGTGCAGATAAATTGAATTTATAGATGAGATGGCACTTGCTTCACATCAAAACAGTGTCTGTAAAACACCTGTCTATTTTCAAAACCTATTTTTATTTTTGAATTTCAATATATACCTTTCAAAAGTTTGGCCTTAGTAAGATTGAAAGAAGTCTCTTTTGCTCACCAAGGCTGCATTTATTTAATCAAAAATATTGGTCAAAAGCTGCGGAAACCATGTAATTAACATCTTAAGCATTTTTAAAATTGGTTTTACAACAGCATGAAGCAAGTTACACATGGCTGTGGTGGCAACACTAGCAATTACACCCAGTTTTTTTGTCCTTTGTAGCTGTGTAACAAACAGCAGCTGTCAGTCTCTTCCCACTCATAACCCATGGGCGTCATGAACGTGAACACTAACTCAAAGAGCAACACACCCGCCAGCAGTCCTGGGGCAAAGCTTTATGTGTGTGTTCCAATTATGGCATGCAAGCACGTGTCTGTGACTGGAGCTGAGGATGTAATTCAGCATGTGTATGGATGTGTGTAATGGCGTGAGAGATGATGTAGGAAGTGTGATGTACATTTTCTGTTTCTAGGTCAAATTCTGCCTCTTTTAAGACCATAACATTTGAAAATACCTTTTTTTAGCATCATAATCAAACTTTTGGAGGTATGAAACATGTTTGACTGGAGGCAGTGTTTGCCTGTGAGTGCATTATTTATGGTCACGAAATCTGTTTGAGGGCTTCTTTACAATGTCCTGCTCATATCCATGTGTACAGAAACAAAAGTCTCCAGTACAAAATGAGCCTTCTTTTATAATAAGGCAACAACAGATAAAAGACACTAATGATTCATATATTTACTAATAATAAATCAGAATACATTTTAATTGACCCTTTGCTAAGCTCCTCCTTTAAAAATGTTACTGACCAATCCTACCATAGCAACTGAGGCCATCTGCCATTTTCTCTTTTTTTACAGAAATTCTTTAAAAATACAGTAAAATATTGTTACCAAGTAACTTATAGTGATACAATAAGGAACTAAGAGCAAATAGTGATTTTTATTTTATTTTGCTTCTCCAAATGATGAATTATTAATTAATATTTAAAGAGAGAGAGAGAGAAAGAGAATATTGTACAGAAAATCATGCTGTTCATTCCTATGAGATGACCTGTAAAGCTTGCTAGCAACAGTGACCAAAGGGCTCATTGTAAATAAATAAATAATACATATGCTATATCGTGGCCACGACATATTATCACGTATACTCAAGAGTTAGTATGACGTTCCTACAAATTAATATCTCGTGGCCACGACATACTGTGTTATCACGTTCCCATGCGCAAGTTAATGCGCTGGCCAAGACAAAACTAAGTGAACCGAACATGTCCCCTTCCAGTCATCGTAATAGACTAATCATTATCAACAGATAAAAAAATATATATATATATATATATATATATTTGAGCCCTCCAAAACTCTAACAGTGGATGGTAAAGAAGAAAAGAGTATGGAATGCATCCTCTCTCTCTCTCTCTCTCTCTCTCTCTCTCAAACATCCTTTCTTTTCTAAATAACTGGAATGAAATAACCAGAATCTCCATTAAAGTGCCGCTTTAGAGCTATTAGAAACCAGCATCTTGAGTGCTTATGTCGAGCTATTAGCTGTACAGTCTTTCTGCTTGTCCTTGAGATGGACAACATGGCGAAAGTTCCAAATCCATTCGTTTTTCTTGTCAGAAGTATAGACTAGTCAGAAGTAGCGCGAGTGTTTGAAGTCAGAAATAGAACATCAGATTACTGTCGGGGGTTTGTCGTGGTGTGCCGCATCCAGTGTAGACAGTCTCACTGGTTATAATGGGTTCTATTATCTTTTGTCACGTCGCACCGCGTGCATCCGGTGTAGACGCAGTGTTTCTCAATCAACGCACATTAGCTACCTTATCCTTTCTAATATTATGTCAGGGAATGTCGTTCAACCCTGATCAAATTATCATACCTTCTCTTGTTCCCTGACCTTGGCCATTTGTGTACAGCGCGAAAAATTAAGAAAGCTTGCATGACTTTGTGCGCAGCTCTGATTGGCCAATCACAGTGATTTAGTTTGTTAATTATCATAAGAGCATTTTTTATTTGCATGATAAACTTTACACAGGGTTTCTCAAACTCGGTCCTGGAGGGTCACTGTCCTGCACAGTTTAGCTCCAACCCTGATCAAACACACCTAGCTGTGAGTTTCTAGTGATCCTGAAGACATTGACTAGCTTGCTCAGGTGTGTTTGATCAGGGTTTTGGAGCTAAACTGTGCAGGACAGTGGCCCTCCAGGATTGAGTTTGAGAAACCCTGGCTTTACATAACACACAACACCATTAAACTAATGGGATGGATAGTAAGGTGGTTATACAGAGTGGATGCTTTTTGTCATTTTTTTCAACAATGAGGATGCAATGTCATCCCTCCTCAATTCCCCCCTCAAATTGAGCGATGCTACTGTTGGTATCTGTTTCCTTCCTCAGAGGCCACTTCCACTCTCTGGGATACAATTGTCTGACACTATATCTGGATTGTAATATCCTCTGATGAAAAGGAGTGTTGTAATATTCATAGGTTGCCATTATTACCCTGCTGGGCTGCAATGTGTCATAAGAGAGGTGGAGGTACAAACACAGTGTGGGCAAAGATGCAAGTGTTGCCTCTCCCCAGTGTACATGAGACAAGGAGAGGCTGTAACAACATGTGATGCCCTCTATGTTTCCAACTAGCAGCGCTGGCTCCAGGCTCATTACACTACCAAATGTAGCTGACTCTCCCAGATCCCAGAGGACAGCATCCCCAAGACTGACACACGCTTGCGACATGTCGGGATCAGAAAGCAGCAGGTACCTGTTGTTCACATAGTGAAAGAAGTAAATGGACATCAGAGAGGACATGGAGTGTTATCAGGCTCTTGGGGGCTAGTGTTTAAAGGCACCAAGTCCATGTAATCAAAATTGACAATTCTTATTTTCTAATGGAGTATTGCAGTATTTATTATAAATGATTTATCTGCTGAGTAGTGTAATGAGAAAAAAAGGTCTAGTCGGCGCCTCGTGGTCAGCGCGCCGACATGTAGCGCCGTTGCACACGGGCAGCCCGAGTTCGAGTCCCGGCTCGTGGACCTTTCCGGCTCATGGACCTTTCCCGATCCTGTCCCCCATCTCTCTCCCACCTCGCTTCCTGTCCACTCTATACTGTCCTGTCACAACAAAAACGCAAAAATCACCCAAAAAAATATAAAGGTCTAGAGATGTGTTTTTTTTAAATGTCTTAATTTGAGCTTCGCGTTTTTAGAATGCTGTGTCATGAGCGAGCGCAGAAGTCAAACAAGTCCTTCTAATGCAAGTGGAAAAGCAGCAAACTGTAAAAGCTTTTTTTGTTTTTGTTCGGCCACTGAAAATGGTTCAAATAGTCCAAACGAAGACAATAAACTGCAGCTGCATCTGTGAGCAATTTACTAATGAATCAGTGTTTTGAACAAATTTGTTTGAGTAAATGATTCACTCACATTGTTGCGTTCCTTAATGAATGAGTGTTTTGAACGGATCAGCTGAGTAAATGATTCAATGACTCACATTCAGAGTCACTTTTTTAAACGATGTAACCTGCAGAAAGATCCTCTCCACTAATGGATGGAGTCGATAAGCAGAATGAAAAGTCCCAGTGCCGCTGGACTAAACGTCCCACGGCCAATCAAATTAGAGTATCAGAACTACCAGTTGAATTAGAATCGAATAAAACATCCTCGCATAAAAGATAATCAAATCAAACATGGAACATTTGGAACACTACTTTCTACTCTCCAAATCGTTTTACTTTACATTGTTTACAACATATTGTCTTATTAAATATATGTGACCCTGGATCACAAAACTAATCACATGTCGCACGGGTATATTTGTATACAAAACATTGTATGGGTCAAAATTATAGATTTTTCTTTTATGCCCAAAATCATTAGGCTATTAAGTAATGATCATGCTCCATGAAGGTATATTGTAAATTTCCGTAAATGTAAAACATCTATTTTTGTGAGTGAATGCAGCACAATTGCAAACATAAATGGACCTTAAATAAACTTTAAAGGCGATTTTCTCAATGTTTAGATTTTTTTGCACCCTCAGATTCCAGATTTTCATATAGTTGTATCTTGACCAAATGTTGTCCTATCCTAACAGACCATACACCAATGGAAAGCTTATTTATTCAGCTTTCAGATGATGTATAAATCTCAATTTAAAAAAATTTACCCATGTGACTGGTTTTGTGGTCCAGGGTCACATATTATATATTATATATTACAAATATAAAATGTATTAGTGTAACTCATAATTCACTTCTACAGTAATCTTTTACAGTAAATGGCATGTAGTGTCCTGTTAAATCAATGTATATTATAATTCATTATTAATGATTAAATAAAGCTTTTTTTTCCATCACATATAGTAACCAAATAACAGGTTTTTATTTCCATTTGGATTTATTGCAGAATAATCCACTATTTTTTTATATTTGCAGTTGAATCCCAAAGGCGAACTCTTGTCAAAAAAAAAAAAATCCCCCAAGTGACTCATATGCTGGCTCTACACTACTCTGCCATAACCCAGGGATATTGATCTTTACTGGTGCTGTCATCATAGTCTGCGCTGCCATGTTCTCTGATCCCCTCCTGTTGGAATGAATTCTGGCCCTCTTGACCCTCACAATGTCTTCCCGCAAAGAGCTCCTCTGGGGTTTATGCGGGCAGCCAGTGTGCTGCAGGATGATTACTCCAGGGACGGAGCATTTTGTTTGCTATCGAAGTCTAAAGGAGCGAGTGTTTTTGGTAGACAGCCACTAATTAATGCTCATCTCTTGAGGCAGGGTGTGCAGCATTACATAAACCTTGGGGTTTGACTGGCAGGGGTCAGGGAGGCCTGACCTCCTTTTTATTACACACTCATCTGTGGATATAAAAATCATAGAAGGCCAAAAAAAAAACCACACGGATTTGAGCTCATGATACTCGATTTCAGGCTCCACAGCAGGTGCAGGGTCATAGATTAAAAATGACTGGGGTGTTTGTGCTGTAAACATCATTTATTCTGTATTTCAGAAGGCTAATAAAAAACACAGAGATGTTAGACAAGGTGGCATACAGTGAACAACACCCTGACAGCAGAGAGAAGCGCTTATATCGAAAAACTACACCACAGTGCTTTTTTGTAAGGGTATGATGTCCGAATGTATTTTAAAATCACACAGCAAGTAATTTTGTGTGTGTGACTTGGATACATCTAAAATATTTCTTACGAAAGCGTGGGATTTTTGTTGATGTGATGCAAATAAAATGTGCAAAAATTAAATATAATCATTAATTAACCTCAGTTTACCTGTGTCTGCTGACTTAAAATAATAAAACGCTGCTAATGTACCTGCAATAACCTAAATTCAATTCAATTCACATTTATTTGAGCTTTTCACAATAGATATCGTTTCAAAGTGCATGTTTCTATTACAATTTAGAGTGATTTGTTATCAGAGGTGACTGTGTCCAACTAAAATCCATATGTCCTATTATCCTATGTTCTAAGATAATACAAATCATGCAGTTAGCTAACATCGTGTATTCATTATATAGAAAATTTGGCAGTGGTGCATGTTGATTAACAATTTGCGTTATCTGAAGTCCTCTCAGGGTTGGATTCATCCCAGATAGCAAAATTGGTGTGGCCCAGATCTGGCCCACACTTGACACTTTCATCTGGCCCACATACCGCGCGGAATGATGGCACTTGGGCGGTCCGCTCCTGTTTGCCGGATATGGGCCACAATTAAGCCATAGCACTGCCGCATGTCAGCCGTAAACAAAACAAATGAAGCAGAACTGGCCCATATCTGGCCCAGACACCAAAGTTGCTGTGGCCCAGATCCGGCCCACACTTGACACTTTCATCTGGCCCACATACCGCGCGGAATGATGGCACTTGGGCGGTCCGCTCCTGTTTGCCAGATGTGGGCCACAATTAAGCCATAACAATGCCGCATGTCAGCCGTAAACAAAACAAATGAAGCCGAATTGGCCCACATCAGGCCCACACTTGACTGTGGCCCATATCCGGCAAACAGGAGCGGACCGCCCAAGTGCCATCATTCCACACGGTATGTGGGCCAGATGAAAGTGTCAAGTGTGGGCCGGATCTGGGCCACAGCAACTTTGGTGTCTGGGCCAGATATGGGCCAGTTCTGCTTCATTTGTTTTGTTTACGGCTGACATGCGGCATTGCTATGGCTTAATTGTGGCCCATATCCGGCAAACAGGAGCGGACCGCCCAAGTGCCATCATTCCATGCGGTATGTGGGCCAGATGAAAGTGTCAAGTGTGGGCCGGATCTGGGCCACAGCAACTTTGGTGTCTGGGCCAGATATGGGCCAGTTCTGCTTCATTTGTTTTGTTTACGGCTGACATGCGGCATTGCTATGGCTTAATTGTGGCCCATATCCGGCAAACAGGAGCGGACCGCCCAAGTGCCATCATTCCAAGCGGTATGTGGGCCAGATGAAAGTTTCAAGTGTGGGCCGGATCTGGGCCACAGCAACTTTGGTGTCTGGGCCAGATATGGGCCAGTTCTGCTTCATTTGTTTTGTTTACGGCTGACATGCGGCATTGCTATGGCTTAATTGTGGCCCATATCTGGCAAACAGGAGCGGACCGCCCAAGTGCCATCATTCCACGCGGTATGTGGGCCAGATGAAAGTGTCAAGTGTGGGCCGGATCTGGGCCACAGCAACTTTGGTGTCTGGGCCAGATATGGGCCAGTTCTGCTTCATTTGTTTTGTTTACGGCTGACATGCGGCATTGCTATGGCTTAATTGTGGCCCACATCTGGCAAACAGGAGCGGACCGCCCAAGTGCCATCATTCCACACGGTATGTGGGCCAGATGAAAGTGTCAAGTGTGGGCCGGATCTGGGCCACAGCAACTTTGGTGTCTGGGCCAGATATGGGCCAGTTCTGCTTCATTTGTTTTGTTTACGGCTGATATGCGGCAGTGCTATGGCTTAATTGTGGCCCATATCCGGCAAACAGGAGCGGACCGCCCAAGTGCCATCATTCCACGCGGTATGTGGGCCAGATGAAAGTGTCAAGTGTGGGCCGGATCTGGGCCACAGCAACTTTGGTGTCTGGGCCAGATATGGGCCAGTTCTGCTTCATTTGTTTTGTTTATGGCTGACATGCGGCATTGCTATGGCTTAATTGTGGCCCACATCTGGCAAACAGGAGCGGACTGCCCAAGTGCCATCATTCCACGTGGTATGTGGGCCAGATGAAAATGATGGCACTTGGGCGGTCCGCTCCTGTTTGCCAGATTTGGGCCACAATTAAACCATAGCAATGCCACATGTCAGCCATAAACAAAACAAATGAAGCAGAACTGGCACAAATCTGAGCCACAGTTCATTTTAATTCGGGCCCAGATTCGACACCTTGTATGTATACCTGAAATGATGGCACTTGGGTGGTCCACTCCTGTTTACCAGATCTGGGCCACAAGCAGGCCATTTGTTCAGCCACATATTAGCCAAGAATGAACTAAATAAGCCTTAAATGTGTGTTTTTGTGTGTGCATGCTGTGCCATTTAAACTTTGGGAAACTCAGTGACTGAATATCACTGACACTAAGTGAACTCTGCATCAACAATATCCAACATACAGAAAAGAGAAATGTAAAAATGGCCCCTCTTTATGTTAAGATAAGTTACAACAGATGATTCAAACACATTTCTGAAAACATTTGCATCATTTATTAATATTGCCAAAGAACAACCCACTGCAAGTTTACATTTTCAAAACTGGAAAGCAATCTACACAAAAAAACAAACCAAAAAAACCCCCAACAATAAACAAACACAAAATATATGCATAGAAAGCATAGTAAAAACTAAATAAAAACAAAACATGTTTCCAGTAGCCTTGGTCATCCAAAAAAACAAACAGACAACACAGAAGTTAACACGCTACAAAACCTTGGCAAATGGAACCATCCAAAATTATAGAATTTGACCTCCTTGACTGGGCCCATCTGCATCATGGCAATCTTGCAAGCCTTTATTGGATACACAAAAGAAAATAAAAAAAATCTGTTGAATCAGTAACAGAACGCTGATAATACAATAGTGCTGAAGTACAAAACAAACACACACACAACTACTTAGAAGCCAAATTAAATAAAAAAGCCCTAAACAAAATATAATAAAAAAATAAAAAAAATAAATACAAAACAAAAAAAGCAGGCACTGTAGTGAGAGATGCGTTCAGGAATTACCTGCGTCTATACACCGTCTATTTACTAATAGTGAAGCTGCAAGTTTTAAAAACTTTAAAAACAGCTGTCTCTGTGCTTTAATCAAAGCAGCACATTAATACTGAATGGTGAATAAATGGACTGGAACTACCAGTGCATTAAACGGTTTGGTAACACTGTAAGGTCTTATTTGTTAACATTAGTTAATGTATTAACTAACTAACATTAACTACATTATTTATTAAGCTTTCTTAAAGTTACAGTCAATCATTGTTTGATCATGTTAGTTCACAGTGCATTAACTAATGTTAACAAATAGAACTTTTGATTTTAGTAATGCATTAGTAAGCATCACAATTAGCATTAATTACGATTAATAAATACTAGGGGTGAAACGGTACACAGAAGTCATGGTTCGGTTCATGCCTCGGTTCGGACATCACGGTTCGGTACGAGTTCTGTACAATGGAGGGAAAAGCAAAACAAAAATGTAGAAGGCATTTTTTTTTTCTTGTGCATGTCTGTAGGCTGTACCACCAAAGGAAAATAAATGTCTTAAAGGGATACTCCACCGTTTTTTCATATTAAACTATGTTATTCCCTTAACTAAGATACATACCTCTCTCGTCTCAGTGTGTGCACTAAATCGCTCTGTCTCGCGGCGAAACTTTGGTAGCACTTAGCTTAGCCCAGTTCATTCAATATGGGCCAAGCAGACAAGCTACCAAACACCTTCACGTTTTCCCTATTTAAATACAGTTACTCGCGTAGTGTAACTCGACCTAGGACGGTGACACAAAACAAAACGTTGCGCTTTTCTAAGCGTGTAAAATGGATAACTATATTGTATGGCGGAATACCATAGCAAGTGCTTGGAAGCACTTCGACTTCGGCGCAGTAATATCTTCACTAGAGGGAGCGGGGGCCGGTGAGAGGATTTTTCACGAGTGAAGATATTACTGCGCCAAGTCGAAGTGCTTCCAAGCACTTGCTATGGTATTCCACCATACAATATAGTTATCCATTTTACACGCTTAGAAAAGCACAACGTTTTGTTTTGTGTCACCGTCCTAGGTCGAGTTACACTACGCGAGTAACTGTATTTAAATAGGGAAAACGTGGAGGTGTTTGGTAGCTTCTCTGCTTGGCCCATATTGAATGAACTGGGCTAAGCTAAGTGCTACCAAAGTTTCGCCACAAGACAGAGCGATTTAGTGCACGCACTGAGACGAGAGAGGTATGTATCAACTCGTCTTAGTTAAGGGAATAACATAGTTTAATATGAAAAAACGGTGGAGTATCCCTTTAAAGGAGAACTCCGGTCAATTTTAACATTGAGCTAATTTTTTTGTAAATTTGGAGTGCTGTCAGTACAGAGAACAACGACAAAAATCGGTGTTGCCTACACCGTGTTATCCTCTTTTTAAAACTTGCACCCTGTTGACCAAAATGGGGCAAGTTTTAAACCTGCTTTTAGCCTCTACTGTGTGTGATTCTTTCAGAGTGAACACGGTGAATCTGACAGCAGTAGATGTGAAAGATATGAATAAAAGTGATGTTAATTCAGCCAGCGCACATTTATTTACTTCCTGTTTTCGGTCGAAGTCCACAGTAGTCGATTGACGAGTTCTCCACTGTTTCTTAGTTACCTATGATCACGCGCGTGAACTCGACAATCGACTAATGTGGACTTAGACCGAAAACAGGAAGTAAATACAGGTATGAGCGCTGGCTGAATTAACATCACTTTTATTCATATCTTTCACATCTACTGCAGTCAGATTCACCTTGTTCACTCTGAATAAAATCACTCACATGGCTGGTGCACTTGTAATGACACATCAAGGATGTTAAGAGGCTAAAAGCAGGTTTAAAATTTGCCCCAACAGGGTGCAAATTTTAAAGAGGATAACACGGTGTAGGCAACACCGATTTTTGTCATTGTTCTCTGTACTGACAGCACTCCAAATTTACAAAAAAATTTGCTCAATGGGATTGAGAAATTGACTGGAGTTCTCCTTTAAGCCTTGTATTTTTTTAAAAAGTTTTATTAATAAAGTAAAGGCATAGAACCAGTTTATTTGTAGTGCATTGACAATAGTTTTATATAATTAGTTTATTAATTAAATTAATAAAAATACAAAAAGACCTTGAGATAGGTTTTGTAATTGTACCTGAATGAATTTAAAATAAATTTGCTACATTTCAGATCAATATATTTGTTTTCCTTAAAATTTTAATTTCTAACTTTATTCTCATGTTAATTATACATAATTTATTTCTGTATAAAATAATACTACCATTAAAAACACATTTGATTTTCTTTTTAATCAATGTAGAATGTGTAACTTAAAAAAACAAACAAATTAGTGCTCTGTTTATTTTTAGGACAAGAAATGAAAACCAATGCAATATGATGAATGTCCAAAAGATGGCACCCACAGACTGTTTTTAAATGGGGTTGGATAAATATTTTTTGCTTTTAAACAATGTGTGTGTGTGTGTGTGTGTGTGAGAGAGAGAGAGAGAGAGAGAGAGAGAGAGATTTTGGTTGGGTGACAGTTGTAGGTTACAGTTTGACAAAAGCACAATGTTGTGTTTTATTGCAAGTGTACACAAATATAAGTAAACACTTTGCAGTTTGAATGATGTCCTGTATGAACAAAATGATGGAGTATGTTTTTATGTTTCCACTGTTCGATCGCGCCCGCGCCTCGATCTCTCTCTCACACACGCACGCACATTCCAGCATTGCAATCTTGACATCGCAGCCTGTTCATTATAGACACAGAGCTTCAGAGCTAAGGCGGAGCTACAGATTAGGTGTCCCTAAAGAACATGCGTATTTAACAGTAGTCCCGCTTTACATTAATTAATTTGCACGCAAGTTTTATTTATTTTTATACCGTGTATTCTCCGTGTATATTCATGCACCGAACTGTGACGCCGTACTGTTTCGGTTCAATACGAATACATGTACCGTTCCACCCCTAATAAATACTGAAGAAGAATTGTTCATGCCACATGTTAACTAAAGTAGTTAAACTTGTAAAGTGTTACAAATGGCTAGGCTACACCTTGCAGCCAATCAGAATAAAGTATTCAGACAGACCATGGTATACACATCTAGCAAAAACGCAATGTAACTGACTTACTGGTGTCTTGGACCCTCCTCCGTTTCTCTTTCTCTTCTCCCTCTGTCTCGGTCACTTGCAAGATGAAGCCATTTTTTAATAAATGATTCGATCTCTTGATCGGTGGGCGCAGCTGTCAGTCTGTTGTTTCTGACAGTTCCTAAAAAAATATAACATTGTAAATGCAAGGATGGACTACACAACTTTTAAAATCTTAGGACCCAATTAGGTAACACAAGCATTAGCGCATAGTTAATGCATAGTTAATGCATAGTTAGCCAGCGCCAATGTAAAGAACATTTTGGCCATGGCCAAGGACACTCTTTGCTTCCAGATGCCCAAAAGGAACAAGTTTGATGCCTGCTAGGAAGATCGGACTGCGTCAAAAAATGGAAATCACATTATGAAATAAATGTTTATCTCCAATACACATTGGCCACAATTATTGACACCTCTAGATTTTGTTTACGAGTAAAATATCTCAGAAGTATATTCCCATTAATATTTATCTTTTTTTAGCACACCAGGGTGACTAGGAACATGAAATTGTCCAGCTATGACTTCTTGTTTCACAGGAGTTTAAATATGAGGAAACACAAAGGCCAAATTCCCTGAATCATCCATCACAATGAGTAAAACCAAAGAATATAGTTCTGATGTTCAGCAAAAGATTGTTGAACATCACAAAATAGAAAGTGGCTGTAAGACAATAGCTAAAGAATTTAAAATCCCCATTTTGACCATCAGGGCAATAATTAAGAAGTTATAATCAACTAATGATGTTACGAATCTGCCTGGAAGAGGACGTGTGTCTATATTGTCTTAATGGACGGTGAGGAGGAGAGTTTGAGTGGCCAAATACTCTCCAAGGATCACAGATGGAGAATTGCAGAGATTACTGGAGTCTTGGGGTCAGAAAGCCTGCAAAAAACAAATAAATAAAAAAAAAAAACCTACATCTCCACATGTTGTTTGGGAGGGTTTCAAGAAAAATCCTCCTCGCTCCGCTAAAATTAAACTCCAGCATATTCAGTTGTCAGACACGACTGGAACTTCAAAAGGGACCAGATTCTATGGTCAGATGAAACAAAAAAAAGGGGGCTTTTTGGCAGCAAACACACTAGATGTGTTTTAAACTGTAGGCTATTTTATTCCCACCCGCAGTTTTCTGTAGCAAATCACATTGACACATGTTATTAAGGTGAAAACATCCTGACTCAAAACATAAAGCAGGCCAACTAATGTTAATTTTATAACTACTAGGGTATAATAAAAATGTGAAATACATAGAGGAATAGCCTAATACCTGACCCAACTTTTAAATAGTCTACCTGAACCCAAAACATCTATTATTGTTACTTTGTAATCAAGCTTTTATTGTAAGAAAAAGCATGTAGTTTTTTTTTATTTATTTGTGCATTATTCCTAGGGTTAATGAAACATTGCTGTCACAAAGTAATACAACTAGTGCAGTATTATGTCCAATGTATAAACATGAATGTCAAATTACACTATATTATTAGTATTATTTTTTTTTCATTGTTGTGCCAAAATAAGACACGAGTTTTAAAATACTTTAACCGTGCAGAACTGACTAAAGGTTGGGAGAGTGATAACATGAGCAAATCTAAATGTAACGTTAATGGCGCGCCGAGCAATCGATAATTGTTTCATTCGTGACAACCATAATAGATCTAGCTTAGAGTTGAACTGCCAAAATAATGTAACTTCGAATATAAATTATTCCATCGACTCTATATAACACAACATGCAGACTCCAACTTGATATAACGAAGCAATCGCTAACAAAAATAAACATTTATGGATTACGTCTTACCTTGACTTTTTGCAGTACTGGTATCCGTCCTCCGTCCTCCTGACAATCCTCTGACGTTTTGGTTTTGAGCGCCTTTTTCGCGCTTTCCGGCAACGTTTAAATTTAAAGGGCCGTGAACTGGAAAATCGTCAGTTAGATTTTTTTTTTCTTCACAGACAACTACAAATGCAGTAAATATTATATTTAAACATAATGGATCTTATCTCTAATCAGCAAAAAAGTGGGAACATTTTGTCATGAATGCAGGGCTTTGAAAAAGTATTCAAGAAAACATATCAAAATAATATTTTCTCATAGCAGGTTCTGCTGATTTGTCATCTTCATTTAATTTCATCAATTATAGTGTCAATTAGTATTATAATTTTTTAATCTTTAATAAAGATTGTTTATAACCTAAAGATGACAGTTGTATAAATGCCAATTATATTTAACCAGAAATGTAAGAAAAATTTAAGG
Organism: Rutilus rutilus; assembly: GCF_951802725.1. Classification (NCBI taxonomy): domain Eukaryota; kingdom Metazoa; phylum Chordata; class Actinopteri; order Cypriniformes; family Leuciscidae; genus Rutilus; species Rutilus rutilus. The sequence goes on from NC_140223.1 coordinate 19,680,201, forward strand.
TTTATTTAGAATAAAATATTGTTTATATATATATATATATATATATATATATATATATATATATATATATATATATATATATATAAACATTTAATATAATATAATATTATACATATAGCCTACATTTAACATAATATAATATTTTACATATTTAAATATTTTAAGGGAGTTTAAAATATTACCCTTTGTGGGGTCACTTTGACACACCTAGGAACAGTGAATCGCAACCTTTTTGACTTCAATGTCCCCTTATATTCTCCACAACAAATCCTGTACATTTGTTATAAAAATAGCCAAATAATGAGAAATATCTTTTCTCATTGGTGGATTTAGTTTTGTCATAATTTTAAGTCATCTTGAGGCCCCAGTGGAAGTTTGTCCAGGTCTGCTCTAGAAGTTAGATGACCCTGCTAGCAAGATAAGCAAGGTTACACCGAGTAGGCTACATACAACATGTTCCTGGCTTAACATCTTTGTTGATCCTGGAACAGCATTCGACCAATTAGATTTGAAGTTTGCAGTTGTGTCAAGTTTAGGCTTACAACCATGCTTTTAGATCAATGTTATTATCATTTCCCTCTGATTGTAGGTTTAGGGTTAGGGTTAGGGTTAGGGTTAGGGTTATTTTTATGGACAGGAATGTTGTTCCAAGATCAACAAAATATATTGATACAGGAGCATGTACTTGGCAAAATCATTGTGCCCCAAGCTTTGCACAAACATCAACTAAAGTATCTTCTTGCACATCCCAAAACCATAAAAAGTCTTCATAAGTTTGAACCTAGACACTTGAACTTTTCTAGACACTGTACCTACAAAACATATGTTAGCAATAGCATATATGTCATAGATGTAAGTACATGTAGCCTCACATCCAGCCTAAGTGTCTACTCCATCCATACCAAAAAATATTGTTAAATGTTGTTAAAAAAATGTTTAAAAAATATTCAGGCCATTACAGGTTCAATCTTTGTCCCTTTTAAGCTAAATTAGCCATTTTCAGAAGTGTGGCATCGAATCCAGAAATGGACTTACCACGTAGGTTTTAATTTTTGGGAAACACAAAGAATATTTGCCACGTCGAATGTGAGCCAAGTTAGACTTACTAACTGTAAGTAACTTACTAACTTACTAACTTACTTACTAACTTACAATGCTGACTGTGCCGTATATATTTCCCAAATTGTAATTAATTATTTGGGCAATATTTGCCATGTCAAATGGGGGCCACTTTTGCCTCACATCGAGATGAGATAGTGCTCACTGAGCCATATCTTTGCCAAAACTGGCCCAGATATGTTTTAAGATAAATGGGTCACATTTGCAGCATTATATGTGGGCCACTTTTTGGCTCACACCCAGATGAGCCAGTGCTCACTGAGCCATATCTTTGCCCAAACTGGCCCAGATATGTTTTAAGATAACTGGGCCACATTTGGAGCATCATATGTGGTCCACTTTTGGCTCACACCCAGATGAGCCAGTGCTCACAGAGCCATATCTTTGCCAAATCTGGCCCAGATATGTTTTAAGAAAACTGGGCCACATTTGCTGAAACATATGTGGGCCATTTTTGGTTTACATCCAGATCAGTCATTGTCGATTGTGCCACGTTTTTGCCATAGGTGGCCCACATTTGGCTTGTGATATTTGGGCCATATTCATTATTTATCATATGGGCCACTTTAGGCTCACATCCAGATGAGCCAGTGCTTACTGAGCCATATCTTTGCCCAAACTGGCCCATATATGTTTTAAGATAACTGGGCCACATTTGGAGCATCATATGTGGGCCACTTTTGGCTCAAATCCAAATGAGCCAGTGCTCACTGAGCCACATCTTTGCCCAAACTGGCCCAGATATGTTTTAAGATAACTGGGCCACATTTGGATCATCATATGTGGGCCACTTTTGCCTCACACCCAGATGAGCAAGTGCTCACTGAGCCATATCTTTGCCAAAACTGGCCCAGATGTGTTTTAAGATAACTGGGCCACATTTGGATCATCATATGTGGGCCACTTTTGGCTCACACCCAGATGAGCCAGTGCTCACTGAGCCATATCTTTGCCAAAACTGGCCCAGATATGTTTTAAGATAACTGGGCCACATTTGCAGCATCATATGTGGGCCACTTTTGGTTTACACCCAGATGAGCCAGAGCTCACTGAACCATATCATTGCCAAAACTGGCCCAGATGTGTTTTAAGATAACTGGGCCACATTTGCAGCATTATATGTGGGCCACTTTTGGCTCACATCCAGATGAGACAGTGCCACTGAGCCATATCTTTGACAAAACTGGCCCAGATGTGTTTTAAGATAACTGGGCCACATTTGCTGAAACATATGTGGGCCACTTTTGGCTCACACCCAAATGAGCCAGTGCTCACTGAGCCATGTCATTGCCAAAACTGGCCCAGATGTGTTTTAAGATAACTGGGCCACATTTGGATCATCACATGTGGGCCACTTTTGGCTCACACCCAGATGAGCAAGTGTTCACTGAGCCATATCTTTGCCAAAACTGGCCCAGATGTGATTTAAGATAACTGGGCCACATTTGCAGCATCATATGTGGGCCACTTTTGGCTCAAACCCAGATGAGACAGTGCCACTGAGCCATATCTTTGCCAAAACTGGCCCAGATGTGTTTTAAGATAACTGGGCCACATTTGCTGAAACATATGTGGGCCACTTTTGGCTCACACCCAAATGAGCCAGTGCTCACTGAGCCATATCTTTGCCAAAACTGGCCCAGATGTGATTTAAGATAACTGGGCCACATTTGCAGCATCATATGTGGGCCACTTTTGGTTCACACCCAGATGAGCCAGGGCTCATTGAGCCATATCATTGCCAAAACTGGCCCAGATGTGTTTTAAGATAACTGGGCCACATTTGGATCATCATATGTGGGCCACTTTTGGTTCACACCCAGATGAGCCAGAGCTCACTGAGCCATATCTTTGCCAAAACTGGCCCAGATGTGTTTTAAGATAACTGGGCCACATTTGGATCATCATATGTGGGCCACTTTTGGTTCACACCCAGATGAGCCAGAGCTCACTGAGCCATATCTTTGCCAAAACTGGCCCAGATGTGTTTTAAGATAACTGGGCCACATTTGGATCATCATATGTGGGCCACTTTTGGCTCACACCCAGATGAGCAAGTGCTCACTGAGCCGTATCTTTGCCAAAACTGGCCCAGATGTGTTTTAAGATAACTGGGCCACATTTGCAGCATTATATGTGGGCCACTTTTGGCTCACATCCAGATGAGACAGTGCCACTGAGCCATATCTTTGCCAAAACTGGCCCAGATGTGTTTTAAGATAACTGGGCCACATTTGCTGAAACATATGTGGGCCACTTTTGGCTCACACCCAAATGAGCCAGTGCTCACTGAGCCATATCATTGCCAAAACTGGCCCAGATGTGTTTTAAGATAACTGGGCCACATTTGCAGCATTATATGTGGGCCACTTTTGGCTCACATCCAGATGAGACAGTGCCACTGAGCCATATCTTTGCCAAAACTGGCCTAGATGTGTTTTAAGATAACTGGGCCACATTTGCAGCATCATATGTGGGCCACTTTTGGTTCACACCCAGATGAGCCAGGGCTCATTGAGCCATATCATTGCCAAAACTGGCCCAGATGTGTTTTAAGATAACTGGGCCACATTTGGATCATCATATGTGGGCCACTTTTGGTTCACACCCAGATGAGCCAGAGCTCACTGAGTCATATCTTTGCCAAAACTGGCCCAGATGTGTTTTAAGATAACTGGGCCACATTTGCAGCATTATATGTGGGCCACTTTTGGCTCACATCCAGATGAGCCAGTGCTCACTGAGCCATATCTTTGCCAAAACTGGCCCAGATGTGTTTTAAGATAACTGGGCCACATTTGCAGCATTATATGTGGGCCACTTTTGGCTCACATCCAGATGAGACAGTGCCACTGAGCCATATCTTTGCCAAAACTGGCCCAGATGTGTTTTAAGATAACTGGGCCACATTTGCTGAAACATATGTGGGCCACTTTTGGCTCACACCCAAATGAGCCAGTGCTCACTGAGCCATATCGTTGCCAAAACTGGCCCAGATGTGTTTTAAGATAACTGGGCCACATTTGCAGCATTATATGTGGGCCACTTTTGGCTCACATCCAGATGAGCCAGTGCCACTGAGCCATATCTTTGCCAAAACTGGCCCAGATGTGTTTTAAGATAACTGGGCCACATTTGCTGAAACATATGTGGGCCACTTTTGGCTCACATCCAGATGAGACAGTGCCACTGTGCCATATCTTTGCCAAATCTGGCCCAGATATGTTTTAAGAAAACTGGGCCACATTTGCTGAAACATATGTGGGCCATTTTTGGTTTACATCCAGATTAGTCATTGTTGATTGTGCCACGTTTTTGCCATAGGTGGCCCACATTTGGTTTGTGATATTTGGGCCATATTCATTATTTATCATATGGGCCACTTTAGGCTCACATTCAGATTACACTTTGCCATAAGTGCCGCATCTTTGCCTAAAAAGGCCCACATGTAATTTAAAATATTTGGGCCATATTTGCCATTTTACATGTGGGCCACTTCAGGCTCAGACACATTTGGTCCGGGCCATAAGTAGGCCTGAAGTGCCGCATCATTGCCTGAAGTGGCCCACATCCGTCTGCTATCTGGGATCTCTTCCCAGGTGTTGGGGGTTCTAAAATCTGCGTAACAGACTGGATCCAAACTGGAGCTGGCAATAATATCTAGTTGGCATCCCGAGTTAGAAACCGAAAAGCAAGGAAATAATCAGCGTAGCTGCTGTTCATAATATTTCAAGCAAAAAGATAATCATGTGCACTCCATCTGATATAACTGGACTGGAGTATAAGGTTATGAGATGTATTATTTGAATGCTTGGCTAAAGAGATGTTTCTTTAATCTAGATTTAAAGTGGGAGACTGAACATTATCAAAAAGGCTATTCCAGAGTTTAGGAGCCAAATGTGAAAACGCTCCCCCTCCTTTAGTGGACTTAGATATCTTAGGTACTAGGAAAGTCCAGAGTTTTGTGACCTTAAAGAGCGTGATGGATTGTAGGGAGATAGAAGAGCGGAACTGAACCATTTAGGGCCTAATAGGTCAGTAGCAATACTTTGTAATTGTTACGAAACATAATAGGTTACCAGTGTATATGATAAAATTGGTGTTATATGATTATATTTTCTTGACCTAGTAAGAACTCTAGCAGCTGCATTTTGGACTAACTGTAGCTTGTTTATTGAGGATGTAGGACAACCACCTAGTAATGCATTACAGTAATCTAGAGGTCATAGGATATTGGATAATTTAGAGATTTTATCAGGTCATGATGAAATGTATAACTGAGTATCATCGGCATAACAGTGAAAACTAATTCCATGCTTTCTAGTAATATTACCAAGGGCAGCATGTATATTGAAAGTAGCAGAGGGCCTAACACAGATCCTTGCAGCACTCCATAATTTACTGATGTTACCTTGCATAATTCCCTGTTTAAAGAAACAAAATGGTAACGGTCTGATCTAAACCACCTAAATGCTTGTCCCTGAAAACCAGTGTAATGTCATGATGTATAGTGTCGAAAGCAGAACTGAGATCAAGTAAAACTAGTATTGAGATGCAACCTTGGTCAGAAGCTAAAAGTAAGTAATAAGGCCTGAATCCCAACTCAAATGTTTCATAGATATCTTTTGTATTTATTTTTTGCAGGAAGGAGCACAATTGATCGAACACAACTTTTTCTAGTATTTTAGACAAACAGAAGATTTGAAATGGGTCTGTAATTTGTCAATTCATTTGGATCTAATTGTAGTTTCTTAATGAGAGGATTAATAACTGCCAGCTTAAAATGTCCTGGGATAGAGATGAGTTAATAATATTGAGAAGGGGCACGTCTGCTGCAGGTAACAACTCTTTCAGTAGTGGGTATTTGATCTAGTAAGCTTATAGTTGGTTTAGATGTAATAAGTTTATTTAGCTCTTCCTGTCCTATAGCTGTAAAGCACTTTAGTTGTTCTTGAGGGGCGATAATTGAGGCTGAATCATAAACTGCTGTCAAAGGTTGTACATTTACAATTGTATTTCTGATACTTTCCATTTTCTTAGTGATGAAATTAATAGTCATTACTAAATGACAAATGGTGCAAAAACAAGCAAGAGAGAAATATGACAGCTTGTTTCATTTTCATTTTTTGAGAGGATGTGTTGCTTATACAGTATGATGCAATGTCATGATGCATCCTCAGTCAAGGACAATCCAAATCACAGGCAGGCGGTTTGAGCCCTGTGCTTAAATTAAACCCCCTGTCCAATCTGTCCAGTCCTTTACAGAGGTAAACATCTCTCATCACCATAGCAACACAAGCCTTTCTGTCTCTGTTGTCAGTCAATATGCGCTTTTCTTCATCCAACTCGCATGTCAACTCGATACATTGACAACTTCCAGAGGGCCAATTTTTTTTGCCATTTCCCTGGAGAGGGCAATATTTGAGGGAGGGAGACATCGAGAGTGATATGCTTATAAGAAAAACAGCAGCCTGTACTTGTTTCTATGAGTTTTGAGATTGAGTTAGTTGTCTTCGTCATCCTCCTCTCTGCTATGAAGTGGTGGCTGATGAAAAACACTAGATAGATTGGCATCAGAATTCTGCTTTAACCCTCTATTGCATGCATCAAGAAATGTCTATTTCTGTTCATTGAAATGAATTCTGTAATACTACAAGTTGAATGTGTAATGTCAGTGTAATAGACTTTAACTGCTACATGACAGAATCTACAAATCTATTTCAAATAAATGTTCTTTTGTACTTTATATTCCTCAAAGAATCCTGAAAATAAACAAAATGGTTTCCACAAAAATGTGAAGCATTGTTTTCAACATGGATAATAATAAGATTAATAATATTAGAATGATTTCTGAAGGATCATGTGACACTGAAGACTGGAGTAATGATGCTGAAAATTCAGCTTTGCCATCACAATAATAAATTACTTTTTTAAATATATTGAAATCGTCTTCCTTCAGGCATCCTGCACCTGCATTGTTTCAGAGAGCACGTTTAACAGCGAACAACCTGATTATCTCTCTCCCCAATCATTAAACATCTCCTTTATCATTGGAGAGCTATTTTGACTTTTCTCGGAAAAAAGCTCTCCTTTAGACACAAGCCACGGAAATGACCCTTCCACGCATAAGCGAGCCAATGAAGAGGCCTGGAGCTGCATTCATTAAACCTCACTACAATGAAGCCTTTGCCTTCACAATAACTCCTGACGCTCTCATGGCATCACGTTCGCTCTCATCAGAGGTGATAAACATTAGCTCCTGCATGTTTGATGGCATTTTAATACGGCCATCAATACACTAATACTATCAATGCACGCTAACTTCTAACCAGGAGGATGAATGGGGCCCCTGCTAACCTGCTGTCACATTGTATAATTTCCTCATTCCCCCTGATGGTGCCGGTGGACGTCTAGAGTAAAAGGCTGCCTGATTAGTGATTAACATGTTTACAGGGGAAAATGGGTCCAGGCAGCAAGACAACAAATGACGCTGACTTCTCAAAGACAAATAGCTCAACGCCTGATGTCTTTTTAACAATACGCCCCGTTTGCCACCAGACCTCCTTCTCTGAGGCATCGAGGAGGAGTAATGTGTAAAATCATAAAAACTGACAAGTGTGCACTTTAATTTTAATGCTGTTGGCCACAGATGAATGCCTTCACAATCAGACAGAATCAGACGATAATGTTACAAACTCATTGCAGGAGGCTAATGGCTCCCTTGTCAGTGTAGCAGATGTTGAAACATGGCGGACTTACTCTTGCGATCAGCATTGGAGGTTATTGATCCGTCATCCTTCTCCTGAAGGCATTGAGTTTTCATGAAAGTTAGAGGAATCTCAGCAGGCTTTTTACATGGGCAAAACAGCCATTTTTAATTGATGATGTATTTATATGTCCTCAAAGAGGAACTTCTTTTCCACAGTGGTGCATACATAATGAAGACACATAGAACATTCAGACTTCTTATACAATAAATAACACACCAAATTACAAACATTGACAAAGGCGTAGCACACCAGTGGCTGATCCTCTCTGTGCATTGAATTGTTTGTTTAAAACCCGTATGGAAGTAGGGATGAAGCTCTTATAATTAGCCTTTCTACACATGGGTATTCTGTTCCTATGGCCAGAAGGGAGGGGGGGTAAAATATTGATGAAGTGGAAGATCGGAATCATGTATAATTGTTAACACTTTACGGCTCATGAATGACTTAACAGTCAGAAAAATTTTAAGGTGAAACACCAATAATTTTGCTGGCTAACTGAGTTATCTTTACAAGTTTGTTCTTATTAGTGACTAAAAGGATATATAAAAAAAATGGCACCATACAGAAGAACTGGTTTATTATAAGTGCTCTAAGCGATGTCACGTGTTTTTTAGGCCAAAACATTTTTTGGTCACATACGGCAAACATCTCCTCACCATCCGCTAGCTGCCTGTCCCCTGAACAGACTGTAAAAAAACGCGTCTCTGTAGACAGCCTTAGGCTACGTTTACACGGAAACGATCTGAAGAGAAAACGCAACTTGATCACTATTTATTCGGCGCTTAGACGAGCGTTATGGGGGGGAAATCTGCGTGCATATGGTGACGCAAAAGTGTGTGAAATTCAATGTAGTATGCACTCCAGGCGGCTAGGTGGCAATGTGAAGCACTGATCGGTGCCTTCACTGTCTAGCAGACTTTTGCGTTTTACCCTTTAGACGGGAACACGACGGTGGACGGTGGAGATTTCCACTCTGGAGGGTGGTTTAACTTTTTTGCGTTTTTAAGCCCCAAAAACGCCGTCGCCGTCTAAACGAAAGGCACATCTGATAAAAAATGTATACATTTTCACCCGCGAGCGTTAGGCTCCACAAACGGCAACAAAAACAAACTGGGCTAACCCGCACCACGAAACATAACAAACTGTTCCAGCCAATAACCGACAAGAAGGATTTGGGGGTGGGGGTTGGGGGGTTAGTGCGCGGATGAGGAGGAGGGAGGGTCTAGCTAGCCTCCGTTTTGATTGACAATACTTTAAACGTCAACAAGAAGTGACGTCACTCAACATCACTTAGAGCACCTTTAATACTACGATACAGAAGAAGAAGATGAGGTTGGTTTTTAGTTTTATTTAAAATAGTTAATTCCATTTCATATAATCAATCACATTAGGGTGGTGTACACATAATCCTTATTTTTGCATTCAAAAACAGCTTGTTGAAGTGCAAAGTAGATGTAAGAGATCTCATGAAAGGATGGGCATTCAGAGAAATTTGTAGTCGAGTCAGTGTTGTTTAGTATAATTGAGATACTATTATAGTTTCTATTGATATTTCCAATTAGTTATGGATAGGGTTAGGTTTAGTGGTAGGGTTAGGACAAAATTTTCGACCCAGGAACATGTCTTGGCAAAATCGTTGTGACCACCATGCAGTGTTCTTGGTTAATGAATTAACATAGCACAGTTAATCAGATATTAACATTCTGTTTTATTATTATATTAAATGCAGCTTTGTCATTGTAGGGTCTTGGACTTAAAGTGAAGATCTGGCATGGGACTGGAAACGTTTAATACTGAAAGGTGAGAGGTCGTGTGAGGGAACCTGCCCCATGGCCAATTGAGAGAGCACCTTCCCTATGATAGGGCCGAACTTGAAGCCGTGGCCTGTGGAGAAAGAATGAGGAAAAAAAATTAATAAATCAAATTAACTGAGAGGTGAATCATCATAGGATGGAGTTGACATTCATACAATCCACTGGGGTAAAAGAACCGCACCTCACGGGAATGAACAACGGACCTCTATAAATAGCTATTATCTGTCGTCCACGGTCTGACTCAGAAAGCTTTGCATGAGAGAGCATAGAGAGAGAAAGAGAGAAAAAAAAAGCTGCCATGCTGTCATGGGACATTTAATGTTTGGGTGGGTTTTGGCAAAATGGTACAGTACATTAAGAAAATTGTTCTCCTTTATCGAAGGGAGTGGACTATCAGAGGCTTCATTTTAGCATGGTTCTGTACATGTATGTTTTATTTTTTTGTTGTGTTAAAGAGATATATTTAGCTTAAAATGAAAATTCTGTCATTATTACTCATCCTCATGTCATTCCATACCAATCTTTCATTCAGAAAGAAGTAATAATGTACACTACTGTTCAAAAGTTTGGGGTCGGTAAGATCTTTCAATGTTTTTACTGTATATGTCTCTTATGTTCACCAAGGCTGCAGTTATTTTATTTAAAAAACAAAAACCAGTAATATTGTGAAATATTATTACCATTTAAAATAACAGTATTCTGTAAATTATTAAATGCAAATTATTCCTGTGATGTCAAAGCTGAATTTTCAGCATCATTACTCCAGTCTTCAGTGTCACATGATCCTTCAGAAAACAGTAGTTCTGCTTAATAGTTTTGTGGAAACTATATTACATTTTCTTTCAGGATTCAAAAATAGATTATTTAAAAGAACAGCTTGTATTTGAAATAGAAATTGGATTTGTGACATTATAAATGTATTTACTGTCACTTTTGATCAATCTGTTCTAAATTTTTTCTAAACTTTTGAACGATAGTGTACTTGTCTGTATTTTCCATGCAATTACAATGATCAGAGACTTTTAAGCTTCTAAAATAACTCAACAGCACCATCAAAATATAATAAAAAGTGGCCCATATGAAATATAAACTGTATATTTTGTGTGAGAAATTTTAGTTATATCTACTGAAAATCTTGATATTATCCATCCCTGAGTTAATGGGATTAATAATAATAATAATAATATCTGATTCATGAACAAATAGTTAAGTGATTTTCTTTTTAATGAATCAGCTGATTAGGTTCACAAAACTAGCCATGAATCAAGCTGATACGATTCTCAAATTCAAATCATGAGTGAATAATGATTGAATTTCAGTCTGTTCCTCACAAAAAAAAACTATTCTATGACTTTAGAAGACATGGATTGTAAAAACTGCTTTTATAATCCTTTGACATGTTTTTGAAAAAGCTTCAGTCCCCATTTATAGTGACTGCATGGAACAGAACAACCAGCACAATCTTTAGAATTTCTCCTTTTGTGCTCCACAGAGGAAAGAATCCAGTTGAGTACATGACAGAATAAAAATTTTCAGGTGACCTATCCCTTTAAGAAAGAGATGGAGATGGAGCTGGGTGAGATGTTTAAAATGCACTGCATTCTTCTCCGACGCTCTCAGCTCTTGCCTTTGCGGATTGGGTGGCTGTTTGAAGTCTGCGAGGCTGGTCTGTGAGTGGATATGGCTTCGACCGGCAGATGTGCGCGTGGAGGGTCTTCTGTTCTTGCTTAAACCCCACTGATGTGACTGGGTATCCATGGCAACTGGAGGGCCTTGAGCTTGGAGATTGGCTTGAGACAAATTCCGAATGGAAAGAAGGGCAACTTCCCGCCCAAACTCTGTAGTTTGTGTGTTTGCCCCTGAAACTGATCCAATTCGCACCCTTTAGTTTTTCCCAAGCCGCAAATACAACAGCTGCGCCGAGGGCAGGAGAGCAGCGGGAAGGCGAAGCGCTGTCATTATGGTAGACAATAAAATGAGAAGAGGCAGGGAGAGGTTAATAGTGAGCATTCCTCTGCTCCTATCAGAGTTGTAATGTATTATTAAGGCAGAAGAATATATGTCATAAATCATTAGTGCGCGATGTGCCAGAGCAATGGGACGGTACCGGCAAAGTGAGGCAGCCACACAATGCTTCCTGTGACACCTCCAAAGCAGCTCCTTTAACTGGAGACAATGCATCACAAGATGAATAGCTACACAGTGCCGCCATAATACTGAATTTCTCTTCCTAACCCCTTCTTCCACCAAACGCCACTATCCGCGCCCCGTGCTGCTAACCAGCGCTTCTCCGAAGTGATTACCAGCGGAATTTAATTAGCCCCATAATTAGTCTAAGGAGGAGGTGATGTGAACAGATGGAACAAATGTCAGGTGAACCCTTTGGCCCCCTGAGAGGCGGGTTCGGGAGCACGCAGGAGCCTGGGGAGCCAGCAACCGCCTTTAATTAAACGATAAAAAGACCCCCGCACTGGGGGCTTCGCTTCCTGTCCTTCACCAGCGCCCTGTTCCATTCCCTCATTAAAAAGTTAAGACACCTCTCCGAGTCTTTGTGACTCTGTGCCTGTGTTTTACAGGGACGGGAGTGTACAGAGTTCATTAGAGCTCGAACTGACCTGAGAATCCAGCACCGATGATGATGTTGCCGTAGGTTGGGTGGGAATCAAGGACAAAGTGGTGGTCTGGTGTGACCTACAAACAACGAAGCAGGGGAATGTTAAACATCAAGACTAGATTGTAATTATTTCTGCAAATATTTGACCTCTCCGTACTATGAACATGCACACGGCATGAATTAGAAGCGCTGTTTGAACTGAACTTAAAAATTAAAGATAAGCTTAAGAGATGAACAAATTGACTGAGGAATGACAAACTTTAATTTTAACTACTTCGTTAGGACATGTAGTACACTACCGTTCAAAGGTAGTTTTGAAAGAAATGAATACTTTTATTCAGCAAGGACACATTCAATTGATCAAAATTGACAGTAAAAACGTTTACATTGATACACTGAGAAGATTTCTATTCCAAATAAACTCAAATGTTCTTATGAACTTTCTATTCATAAGAGAATGCATCACAGTTTCCACAAAAATATTAAGCAGCTCAACAGTTTTAAACAATAATAATAATAATACAGTAAATGTTTCTTGAGCACTAAATCAGCATATTAGAATGATTTCTGAAGGGTCATGTGACACTGAACACTGGAATAATGATGCTGATCACATGTTAGATATACTCAAACCTGATCTTTAAAAAAAGTTTTTTTTTTTTTTGACCATATTGCTGTTTTTACTGTGTCAAATAAATGCAGCCTTGATGAGCACGAGAGACTAAAAAAGACTTGAAAAATCGTACCGACCCCAAATTTTTGAACAGTTGGTTTGTTTCTAAAGACGCTTTTTCACTTCGTCCTAAACAAATGTCATTTCTGATTACTACAAACAGAGACCGGTTCAGCAGAAATGATTGTTTTGATTCATTTCGAGCCACTTGTATATTTTTCCTTTGAAGTATGAAAGTAATCGATACAGTGGTTGGCTGACTGAGATGTTGCTCTGTTCTGTAAATTGTATCGAAGAAGGCAGCTCTGTGCAGCATGCTTCTGGAGAACTGCTTTATAATGTTCCACTCAGTTTCTTGCTTTAATACTGAACTTTATCTCGGTGTGCTCACAGACGTTCTGTGGATCTCCTGACAGGGCAGTTTATAAAGGATTTAGGTTGTGTTGCATCATCACTGTCCTTTTCATGTTTGATGTGATTGTACCTTGCATTTGTAAGCTGTGTTTGTATTATTTTTTCATTTCACCCATCTGGATGGAAACTTTGCTTGGTCATGCTGAAAACCTGCTTTGAGAGAATTTACTTTTTTGATGTACTGATGCATCAAAGGCACTATATGCACAATTTTTGGATTAAAATATCCAAAACCCACTAGATCAATGTTACATATTTTGTTGACTTGTGAACTTACATTATCCCATTTTTTTTTGCGCAATTTTAACCAGTGTAACAGCTTGTGTCATTGCGTCAATGTCATATCCGTGTTACCCTCGATTTCCCATTTTTAATTGCATGCATTTAGCAACAGAAGTCATCCAGCTTTTATGATATTCCAATATCGATCAATATCGAACAAGTAAAGCACTGCGTTATAATATTCAATAACCCAAATATTTAATTATTCAAATAAAGTGACCTGTATGAGTAGTAATTCAGCTCTTGCAGCTGTTTCATTAGAATGAAATAAAATAATGTGAATTTAAGTGGTCAAACGTAACTCTAACAAACTTCAAGTTCAGGAAAGAAGAAGGCGGGAACCGTCAACCTCCCACGGCTCTTGGCCCCACCCTGCTTCATACCATAGTAACGTAAATAAAACTTTAATACATTAGCTCATCCATGAACATGATTTCTACCTGAGTCCCGTCGGATTGCTTTCCATCGGCTGTGGAGGTGAAGACGACAACTCCCATGATTTCACGCCATAGCCGCTTCACGCTCATTCACGCCGACATTAAGCTACGCCTTTGTTATTGTTTTGAATAAGCGACCTCTTGCGGCGAAACTTGCATAATGTGCCTTTCAATGAGAGGCTAACACTGTGACCCACTCAGATGTGATGCGACAAGTAATTGGTCGTCAACAAACATTAAATGGGCTTCTGTATCCAGTATAGACAGAGTCAGTGGTTATAAGTGTCAGACTGAATGCCATTGGGTGGGGCTTATGGTTTGATAATGTAAAACTATTGTCAATGTCTTGCTTTAGAGGAATATGCAAATGTATTTGGCTGTGTGAGATCACATATCCAACATAACCATTTTTGGTTTTGGTTAAATGTTTTTTTTTTTATAATGAGGAGAATGTTTTAAACTATGAAACTTGCAGAATGTTTTAATGGTACAAAGACCTCTCCCTCTTATATGACAAAAGATCAAGGACATTTTTTATTTCTCATGTAATGACCCCTTTAAAATATATATATATTTTTTTTTTATGACACTGTATTTTGCCTTACATTAATGAGAATGGGTTTGGGGGTGGGGTTAAAATTTGCTGAGGTTCACTGTAAAAGTGAACTGAAAAAATTTCTGAAAAAGAAATCAAGCATCCCACAAAATATCCCATCATGGTCATGTCTGATTAGGACAAAAGTCTGATTTACATGAAAGAAATAGCTTTAATCGCTTTTCACCATATCAGGTCATGTCAGAAGTAAAAAAAATCAAATAAATACATTTCATTTTCAAACCCATGTAGAACTGAAATGAATGGCTTGGTTCGATTCCAGCAACCGTTTAATCAAATGGCATGTCAGAATAAAATATGAGCCATGCATTCAAATACGGTATCCTTCTTCTCTCCTTAAGTGAGAAAGAAAGTTTGGTCTGGGGCACACAGTGGCAGATCAGTGATGGCACCTAAGGACAAGCAATGAAGTCACTCACCGTGTACATGCAACTCTCCACCACAGCGGGCACTGGCACCAGCCCAGGGAGACAGCGGGTGATGTAGCGCATGAGAATATCGATGTCGCCTCTATCCGTCTGTTTATCTCGCTCATCCGGTTCAGTCTCGCTGCCCATGTGGTAACACACCTGCTCAGACACATGCACGCACACTATGATCCATAAAGCCAAACTGACCTATGATACATTACGGATCTGTGATCCACCGCTCGGTATGCTTGGAGGAGCAGCAGATATACGTGCAGAAGGCAGGCTCCAGCGACTAGAGCAGACATAATGCATCTAACATGACACAGCCATCTGTGCTCTCCCATTCAGCCTTGCTAAGTGTGATGAGACTGAAGACTCCTGCTGGGCTCTCCTGCATACTGAAACTGGGCCATTAGTACCAGGAGAACACAGACCAGAGGAGAGTGCTTCTTCTCTGCTTCTGTAAAAGCATCAAGGACTGTGTATCCATTCGGAGAGCTATAGAGTCACTGATGTACTCGGTCTCTGAAAGCTCTCTGAGTGTGGATGTGTACTGTATTGCGACATGAGGGAATTGTGGATTAATTAAAGGATGAAACACTATGGTGTTGAATCTTTGTGGCTTTTTTATGAGATGTGGGCAGGCGGTACAGTAACGCAATGGTCTGTGGTACATATTGTTATGGTGGTTTAGAGTAGGCTATATCTATTGTTGCCAAGGAGAAGTGCTTTTTTAAATGAAAAACATGGGACAAACAGAAGAGCAGGCTAAGGGGCCATTCACACAGAACGTGTTTTTGCAGTTAAAAACACGAGACACAGGTCAGTGGAAAGAAAAAAACACCACAAGGTCTTGAGATGAGTTTTTTAAAAGTTTAACAACTTTTAACTTGAGAGCCACATTTTGCTGCAGGTGAGACGCGAATGTAATGGTCAAACACGTCCGTCTAGCGTGTTTACATATAAAACAATCGAAAAGTGGCACGGTGCAATAAAAAAAACGTGGTTCTGTGTGAACGGTCCCTAAAGATGTGGTTTAAACTGTATTTGTACCTTTTTGTCCTTTTTTTTTTGTGTGTGAAACATGTCATGGACAGGAACCAGGGTTTTTAATTTTTTTAATTTATTATTTATATACTATTATAGTATTTATTAATATTTTAAATGAGCTTTTATTTTTATATTTAATTTTGTGTTTATTTTAGTTTAATTTTGTTATGTGTTTTTGTTAATTTTTTTAAATATATATTTCTATTTGGCTTTAATTTATTTTTATTTCAGATTTTAGTACTTCAACTTATCTCAGTAGCTAATTTTCGTTTTAATTTTTTTAAGATGTTCATGTCATGTCATTTTATTTCAGCTTTATTTCATTGAATGGAAACTATTATTAATAGTTTTAGTTTTAGGAATCTATAACAACACTGACAGGATCTGGAATGACGCAAGCCAGACTTCAACCTGAGCACCACAAGCTAGATAACCACTTGGCCATGGCTCCAACCAAACCTGTTCTTTAAAAAAACAAAAAAAAACAGCAACCCTGCCGTCACTCACCTTCATTAGTCCTGGATACTCATTGGACGGGAGGCCGTAAATGTCATATTCACCCTCTTTCGGCTCCATCTGTATAAAACATGGAAAACGTTGGCTGACACTATAGGTGCCTGGGATCTTCTCCTTCCAGTAGCATACGTTAATCTTTACAACCTGCACAAAAATAAATGACCCATATTACAGATAAAAAGCAGCATGTAAATTAAAATGAATATAAACACTGATATTGAGCACGCATCAGGGTAAATGTAATAAGGAGTGAAGATTCGGTATAGCTCAGAATATTCCAGCCTCTCTTCTCATTCAGAGACCATAAAAATTCACCAGTGCAAAAATTCATTGCTCATATATTGTCGTGCTCACCCAAGCGTAGACTTTCAAGCCTGTGCTATCCTGAAAAATGCAATTCCAATTCTAGGTCCAATTCGGAGTTTAACTAACACAGAGTACTTTTTCCATCACTTCTCTTGTGGCGTGTGACGCATAAGAGATCTCTGTGGACTGGAGACTCTGGGAGCTGTTTATAGGATTGGGAGGTGAGTAAAAGGTGGTTTCTGTACATTCACAAATAACTCACTTTTCATTCTGCCTAGGGGTGTAATCCAGATCAATCTATATGTGTCTGGGTGTGTTTCACAAGCTATGGCTGTTAGTCAATATGCTTTATATATTCCCACGCTCACATTATTCAGAACTTGTTTTCCAAACCCAGACATTTCACACTGATATATTGTTCCATGATGCCTTTAAAGAAAGAAAGAAAGAAAGAAAGAAATTATAGGTGAGAAAAATTAAATGATGGATGGATGGAAGAAAGGAAGAAGGTGAATGAACAGATAGATTGAAAAAGTGAGCAATTGAGAAAATGAATGAATGAACAGATGAAACAAAGAGGGTAAGTAGGTGAAGAAAGAGATATAACAACTGGATGGATGGAAAGATGAAAAAATAATGTGTTTAGATGAGTAACTGAAAGAAACAAAGAAAGAAATATGTAGGTGAGAAATATTTAATGAAATAATGGATGGATGGACGGACGGAAGAAAGAAGGTGAGAAAATTATTGGAAAAATGGAAAAAATATGACAAAAGAATGTATGAATTAATGAAAAATGTAATGTTACTAGGTGAGTAATTAATCACATAAGAAAGAAAGCAAGCAAGAAAGAAAGAATAATAAAAAATTATGTAAGTGAGAAAAAAATAAATTGATGGATGGATAAAAAAAGTGACTAATGAGTAAACGAGAGACTGAATGAATGAACAGACGAAATAAAGAGGGTGAAGATAGAAATATAACAAATAGATGGAAAGAAAAAAGAAAGAAAAGGTAAGAAAATGAATGGATGGAAAAGCAAATAAATGAAAGAATGAATGAATAAATTAATTAATTATCAAAATAAAGAGGGTAAGTAGGTTAAGAAATATAAGAAACTGATGGATGGATGGATGATGGATGGATGGATGGATGGATGGATGGATGATGGATGGATGGATGGATGGAAGATGTAATTAATTTAATCATTCATGGATACATGAAAAATGCATGAAAGGTGATTGGTTGAAATAAAAAAAAGTAGGTGAGTGAAAGAAAGAAAGATGAGTAAATAAAAGAATGCATGGATGGATGGATGGATGGATGGATGGATGGACAAAATAAAAGGTAGGTAGGTGAGTAAATGAAAGAATGAATGAATTAATGAAAGGGTGAGTAAATGAAAGAAGGAAGATGACAGTATGTATGCACCTTGAGTGGCAGCTGCAGTCCAGTGTGTGTCAGTAGTCTGTTAGCCCAGGGTCCAGCTGTGATCACCAGGCTTCTCCCTCTGTAGACTCCAGAGCCTGTGGTTACAGTGACCACAGCGCCAGGCGTAATGTCAATCACTTTCTCCCCGTCCTTTATCACACCCTCACTGGACTGAAAGAGCCTCTGAGAGAACACACACAGACAAACACCACATGCACAAGCAGATTAAAGCGCTTCAATCTGACTACAGGATGTTCAACTTTACTGCATAGACGAAACTTCTTCAAACCAGCTCACCTAAGACAGAACCCCCTATTAAGAGCAGTGAGGAGAGCCTGGTTCAAATTTAACAGCGG
The DNA here is from genome assembly GCF_951802725.1 of Rutilus rutilus. Lineage (NCBI taxonomy): Eukaryota > Metazoa > Chordata > Actinopteri > Cypriniformes > Leuciscidae > Rutilus > Rutilus rutilus. The sequence goes on from NC_140223.1 coordinate 19,699,009, forward strand.
CTGAGTTTGACACAGAGAGATGTCAACGGGGATCAGTTAAAACTGAAAAGATCTGGTCAGATTCGGGCAAGAGATAATAGAGTTTCCTTAGTGAGAGCCAACAGGGAGCTTATCACTGCACTCTGTAGCTGCTGTAGGCAGAGCTTATTGAATCCAGAGAGGCATTGTGTATAAAAGTGCATGACCATATTCCCTAGATAGGGTGTAAGGAGCCTTTAACAAGCAAGTTTTGCAGCCATATCTTATCTCCGAGAGCTTTAAAAAGCACAGTGAAGGCGACACTGAAGTACAGTTATGTACATGAACATTTCTCACAGTGAAAGTTTAGGAGTCTCACACACTAAGAGATTTATTTCCACAGTACACTGAATTTATTTCACTCTACTTGAATTGCTTTAACAGAGCTGAGCACTCTTATCTGGCAACCGAAATAACAATTTGAATAATAATAACAGCATTTATCATAAAAAGAGAATCTAAAATGTCAAATAAAAAGTCTACACTTGAAATTATACCCGAAAGTCATATCATTGTTATTCTTGTGTTATTCTTTTTCAGTCTGTATGCCTCTTTGCCAACTGCTACAGTGAGCTAAAACTGATTCTGTGGCTCCCATGAGGAGAACATTTCAGTGATACTTCTGTAAGGATGTGATGAAACACAATCGGTCCAAAGCGGGGTTTTGGAATGCTAGCAAATGTATTCATTTTGCATACATAATTAGATGAGCATCTGATAGCTTTGAGCTGCCAAGCTAAATATAAGATTGACGTGTGACATTCCAACAGCCTCCTGGAGATTTTTTAAATAAATATTTTAATAATATGATTCACTGAAACAAGAATAAAAAAAAATAAAAAAAATCATTTTACACTACCGTTCAAAAGTCTGGGATCACTAAGATTTTTATGCTTTTGATAGAAGATTTTTACGTGCAAGAATACTTTATTTACTTTCAAACACTGTAATATAATGAAAGTCATCTAATGACATATTCATTTATTGTATTTTAATATATTTTACTTTTTTATTCTGTGATGGCAAAGCTGAATTTTCAGCATCATTACTCCAGTCTTTAATGTCACATGATCCTTCATCCTTCTAATATGTTGATTTGGTGCTCAAGAAACATTTCTTGATCAATATCAATTCGAAAATAGGTGTTTTGCTTAATATTTTTCTGTGTAAATCATAAAAGTTACGTAAGTCATGATATAAAGAACAGCATTTCTTTGAAATAAAAATCTTTTGTGACATTCTAAAATATTTACTGTAACTTAATGTGTGTTTACTGATTAAAAGTATCAATCTCTAGCAAAAAGTCTTACAGACCCTGAACTTTTGTACAGTAGTGTATATGATCAGCTGACCTGTACAGCTCGGAGGGCTCTGTCCGCATACAACACCCCGGCATTGGTGTCTATCAGCGCTCCGTTCCCGTCGGTGAGATTCACATTGGGAATGTGCTGCCTGAACTCCTGCTTCTCCAAAACCACTCTGGGAATCTTGTGGCTTTGCATCGTGGCCTGTAGGCGTGAGAAACCCTCGCTGTTCTCGGGACCCATAACCAGTAGGCCTGTGCGCCTGCGAAGGGAAGCGCATAAGATGACTTACGTGTCCATGTTGAACAGCTGCACCTTGATTTAGAAGTGGAAGTGCTTTGAGGCATGTGTAAATTGCCGTATGCGCCTGCTTGTGATGCAGGTGTCTTAATGTTAGGAGTTATGGCACTATGGATGAGAGGTTGGGAACACAGGTTTTAAATCAACAATGTGTGATAGATGGTCGTGCTGTTTTCTGTGGATACTGTTTTTCAAGGCCTACTTCATCTGCCAGCCATCATGATGCATGGGCAGCACGAGTTCACAGGTCCAAGTCATTCATCAGAGATTTTTATGACTGAATCCCCCACTGCGTGTGTGTGTGTGTGTGTTTGATTTGGGACACTGAAAGAAGGACTCCTTGCAACATTTGTAAATGCCCTTGTCCTTAATAGCAAAAGGGTCAGGTCACATAATGGTGGGGCAAGATCCTTTCTGAAGTAAATTAGTGTTTCAAAGATGTACTTTCAATTTGTCATTTTAATACTGACCGAATCAAACATGCATAGAGGAATCATTTCCTTACACAACCTTAAAAATGCCTGCTGTTTTTAACTACCTCTAATCCTGTCTCGTTAGGAACGTCTGTAATTGCACAATCCTCATTTATTTTGACCTTCGTTGCACACTTTAACTAAAGCTAAATGAATTTTGACCTTTTTGGCAGCCCTCTGGGTAAAATAACAGTTGGTGGTTCAAGCTGCTGGAATCCCATCTATTGTAAAAAGAAAATGAATCAAAAATAAGAGTCAGAACAGCAACTGTAACAGTGTCAGGGATGATCTCCACCTTAATTATATGCATAATATTGTAGTTTTCGGAAACGCCCTAGACAATTTCAGCATAAATGTATATCATTTTGTGAGAACTTTGCACTGATAATGGACAACACAACCTACTGTATGTTTCAATAATGAATTCATACTATGACAAGGACTATTTATAATAAAGCATCTCTAAACTGTGTTCTAATTGGTCTGTCACGTAATAACCTTAACTGGCAAACTGTAAAGCTATAAAGGTGTTCTGATATTAATCAATAATCTTCAGAAAAAAACTGATTTTGATGTATATGTACTATTCAAAGGTTTGGGGTCAGTAAGATTTTATACTGTTATTCAGCAAGGATGCATTAAATTGATTAAAAGTGAAAGTAAAAACATTTAGAATGTTACAAGCTTTCCATTTCAAATAAATGCAGTTTTTTCTATTCGTCAATGAATCCTGAAAATGTCCCACAGTTTAAATAATATTAAGCACAGCTCAACAATATTAAGCAGAACAACAGTTTTCAACATTGATAATAATAAAAATAAATATTTTTTGAGCAGCAAATCAGCATATTAAAATGATTTCTGAAGGATCATGTGACACTTAAGCATGGCTGCTGAAAATTCTAAATATATTAACATAAAATCACTATTTTATATTGTAATAACATTTCACAATACTACTGTTTTTACAGCATTTTTGATCAAATAAATGCAGCCTAGGTGAAAATAAGTGTCACGCTGAGGCAAGGATGAAGCAGAGAGAGAATCCAAGTGCAAGCATACATTTAATAAAACAAACAGGTAATCCAGGCAGAACACGGAACTCAGAACAAGAACAGGTAACAGTACATTAAACAACGACCGACAACCAACAACTGAAGCACAGAGGTTTAAATACACAGACAAACAAGCTAAACAAGATAACAAGGGAGTGTGGCTAATTAGAAACACCTGGGAGAACTAATAAGCAAGAAAAACTACAAAGGACTACAAAACATGACACAGAACAGGAAATAACAAAAGTGCACACAAGACAAGGGAAACACAGGACAGGAAACATTACATAGCCCCCCACCTAAGGAGTGGATTCCAGACACTCCTCAGAAAATAAAAGTCCAGGAGGGTGGTGGGTCTGAGGCGGATCCGGGGGCGGATCCGGATCCGGATCCGGAGCAGGCTGTGCAGGCGGCCAGGGCGGAGCAGGCTGTGCAGGCGGCCAGGGCGGAGCAGGCTGTGCAGGCGGCCAGGGCGGAGCAGGCTGTGCAGGCGGCCAGGGCGGAGCAGGCTGTGCAGGCGGCCAGGGCGGAGCAGGCTGTGCAGGCGAACAGGGTGGAGGCGACCGTGCAGGCGGCCAGGGAGGAGACGACCCTTCAGGCGACCATGGCACAGGAACAGACACGGGCTCAGAGGAGACCATCTTGTCCGAAGATACAGGCGTGGTTTCGGCCATCTTGTCCGAAGACACAGGCGTGGTTTCGGCCATCTTGTCCGAAGACACAGGCGTGGAGTCGGCCATCTTGTCCAAAGACACAGGCGTGGAGTCGGCCATCTTGTCCGAAAACACAGGCGTGGAGTCGGCCATCTTGTCCGAAGACCCCTCGGGCGGCCACGGCGGTCATCTTGTCCGAAGACCCCTCGGGCGGCCATCTTGTCCGAAGACCCCTCGGGCGGCCACGGCGGTGAAGACCCCTCGGGCGGCCACGGCGGTGAAGACCCCTCGGGCGGCCACGGCGGTGAAGACCCCTCGGGCGGCCACGGCGGTGAAGACCCCTCGGGCGGCCACGGCGGTGAAGACCCCTCGGGCGGCCACGGCGGTGAAGACCCCTCGGGCGGCCACGGCGGTGAAGACCCCTCGGGCGGCCACGGCGGTGAAGACCCCTCGGGCGGCCACGGCGGTGAAGACCCCTCGGGCGGCCACGGCGGTGAAGACCCCTCGGGCGGCCACGGCGGTGAAGACCCCTCGGGCGGCCACGGCGGTGAAGACCCCTCGGGCGGCCACGGCGGTGAAGACCCCTCGGGCGGCCACGGCGGTGAAGACCCCTCGGGCGGCCACGGCGGTGAAGACCCCTCGGGCGGCCACGGCGGTGAAGACCCCTCGGGCGGCCACGGCGGTGAAGACCCCTCGGGCGGCCACGGCGGTGAAGACCCCTCGGGCGGCCACGGCGGTGAAGACCCCTCGGGCGGCCACGGCGGTGAAGACCCCTCGGGCGGCCACGGCGGTGAAGACCCCTCGGGCGGCCACGGCGGTGAAGACCCCTCGGGCGGCCACGGCGGTGAAGACCCCTCGGGCGGCCACGGCGGTGAAGACCCCTCGGGCGGCCACGGCGGTGAAGACCCCTCGGGCGGCCACGGCGGTGAAGACCCCTCGGGCGGCCACGGCGGTGAAGACCCCTCGGGCGGCCACGGCGGTGAAGACCCCTCGGGCGGCCACGGCGGTGAAGACCCCTCGGGCGGCCACGGCGGTGAAGACCCCTCGGGCGGCCACGGCGGTGAAGACCCTTCGGGCGGCCACGGCGGAGAAGACCCTTCGGGCGACCACGGCGGAGAAGACCCTTCGGGCGGCCACGAACCTTCAGGCGGCCAGGGCGGATCGGACTGGTCCGGAGGTGTTTTGCCCCCCCCCAAAATTTTCTTGGGGAGGCTCCCCGGTAAAGAGTCCTGGACCAACGGTGAAGAAGGTTTTGAGCTGGGCAGATCCAGCGGTGAGGGCTCTGTGCTGGGCAGATCCAGCGGTGAGGGCTCTGTGCTGGGCAGATCCAGCGGTGAGGGCTCTGTGCTGGGCAGATCCAGCGGTGAGGGCTCTGTGCTGGGCAGATCCAGCGGTGAGGGCTCTGTGCTGGGCAGATCCAGCGGTGAGGGCTCTGTGCTGGGCAGATCCAGCGGTGAGGGCTCTGTGCTGGGCAGATCCAGCGGTGAGGGCTCTGTGCTGGGCAGATCCAGCGGTGAGGGCTCTGTGCTGGGCAGATCCAGCGGTGAGGGCTCTGTGCTGGGCAGATCCAGCGGTGAGGGCTCTGTGCTGGGCAGATCCAGCGGTGAGGGCTCTGTGCTGGGCAGATCCAGCGGTGAGGGCTCTGTGCTGGGCAGATCCAGCGGTGAGGGCTCTGTGCTGGGCAGATCCAGCGGTGAGGGCTCTGTGCTGGGCAGATCCAGCGGTGAGGGCTCTGTGCTGGGCAGATCCAGCGGTGAGGGCTCTGTGCTGGGCAGATCCAGCGGTGAGGGCTCTGTGCTGGGCAGATCCAGCGGTGAGGGCTCTGTGCTGGGCAGATCCAGCGGTGAGGGCTCTGTGCTGGGCAGATCCAGCGGTGAGGGCTCTGTGCTGGGCAGATCCAGCGGTGAGGGCTCTGTGCTGGGCAGATCCAGCGGTGAGGGCTCTGTGCTGGGCAGATCCAGCGGTGAGGGCTCTGTGCTGGGCAGATCCAGCGGTGAGGGCTCTGTGCTGGGCAGATCCAGCGGTGAGGGCTCTGTGCTGGGCAGATCCAGCGGTGAGGGCTCTGTGCTGGGCAGATCCAGCGGTGAGGGCTCTGTGCTGGGCAGATCCAGCGGTGAGGGCTCTGTGCTGGGCAGATCCAGCGGTGAGGGCTCTGTGCTGGGCAGATCCAGCGGTGAGGGCTCTGTGCTGGGCAGATCCAGCGGTGAGGGCTCTGTGCTGGGCAGATCCAGCGGTGAGGGCTCTGTGCTGGGCAGATCCAGCGGTGAGGGCTCTGTGCTGGGCAGATCCAGCGGTGAGGGCTCTGTGCTGGGCAGATCCAGCGGTGAGGGCTCTGTGCTGGGCAGATCCAGCGGTGAGGGCTCTGTGCTGGGCAGATCCAGCGGTGAGGGCTCTGTGCTGGGCAGATCCAGCGGTGAGGGCTCTGTGCTGGGCAGATCCAGCGGTGAGGGCTCTGTGCTGGGCAGATCCAGCGGTGAGGGCTCTGTGCTGGGCAGATCCAGCGGTGAGGGCTCTGTGCTGGGCAGATCCAGCGGTGAGGGCTCTGTGCTGGGCAGATCCAGCGGTGAGGGCTCTGTGCTGGGCAGATCCAGCGAAGAGGGCTCTGTGCTGGGCAGATCCAGCGGCGAAGAGGGCTCTGAGCTGGGCGGAACCAGCGGCGAAGAGGGCTCTGAGCTGGGCGGAACCAGCGGCGAAGAGGGCTCTGAGCTGGGCGGAACCAGCGGCGAAGAGGGCTCTGAGCTGGGCGGAACCAGCGGCGAAGAGGGCTCTGAGCTGGGCGGAACCAGCGATGAAGAGGACTCTGAGCTGGGCGGGACCAGCGGCGAAGGAGACTCTGGGCTGGCGTGAAGTGCAGGCTTAGCTGGACTGGCGTGAAGCTCTGGATCAGCAGAAGCGACGTGAACCGTCTCTGGATCAGCAGAAGCGACGTGAACCGTCTCTGGATCAGCAGAAGCGACGTGAACCGTCTCTGGATCAGCAGAAGCGACGTGAACAGTCTCTGGATCAGCCGAAGCGACGTGAACCGTCTCTGGATCAGCAGAAGTGACGTGAACAGTCTCTGGATCAGCAGAAGTGACGTGAACAGTCTCTGGAGCAGCAGAAGCGACGTGAACAGTCTCTGGATCAGCAGAAGTGCGCTCTGAGCTTGACGGAACCAGTGGCGGCGAAGATGCGGCTGAACTGGACGGGACGTGAAGATCAGGTGTTGACCTTGTGTGCCACGGGAGGAAGCTCTTCAGACATCTGGAGAGTGCCTCTCTCCAATCCAGACCGGAGAGATTGGGAAGCTCCCTTGGGTCAACCTCCCTAGCCCCCAGCCGGTAACACACTTTAATTGCCTCGTCACCCAGAGAGCAAGAGGCAGCTAGAGGAATAAATCCCCAGGTGTACTGGATCAGATCGAGGCTATCCAGGGCCAAGGCCGCGATCTGTCCAGCAAACTCCCGGGTCAGGCTGTGAAAATCAGGCATGACGTGAAGAGACTCAGGCTTTGCAGGCATGACACGAAGAGACTCATTTAATGCTGCTGGATTCATCGTTTGGTCGGTCGTTCTGTCACGCTGAGGCAAGGATGAAGCAGAGAGAGAATCCAAGTGCAAGCATACATTTAATAAAACAAACAGGTAATCCAGGCAGAACACGGAACTCAGAACAAGAACAGGTAACAGTACATTAAACAACGACCGACAACCAACAACTGAAGCACAGAGGTTTAAATACACAGACAAACAAGCTAAACAAGATAACAAGGGGGTGTGGCTAATTAGAAACACCTGGGAGAACTAATAAGCAAGAAAAACTACAAAGGACTACAAAACATGACACAGAACAGGAAATAACAAAAGTGCACACAAGACAAGGGAAACACAGGACAGGAAACATTACAATAAGATACTTCTTTCAAAAAGGTGAAAAAATCGTATTGACCCCAAACGTTTAAATGGTAGTGTATATTTCCATTTAAGATAATGTTGCCATATGCATTTAAAAAGAAATTCAATAATGCCGGTCTTAAATGATTTTGCAAGCCGCTGCAAGAAATAATACAGAATTATTATCCAAAACCCCACTTTGCTTAAAAGTGTTTTTAAACTTTTGGAAGGCACTGAATGTTTATTCCAATGGATTTTGTGACAGACGCATCCAGCGTAAACGTCTTTGCATAACCCCCCACAATCACACAACAGACACTTCCACCTGTGTGAAAACTAGTCCTGACCAAACCAGTAATAACAACTGCCACTCATTTGGAAAGCAAGTGCCATCTAGTAGTAGTGCAAATATCTGAAGAAAAGAACAGAACAAATCCAGCACTCTTTAAAACCTTCCACACATTTGTCAGTCCCTGCCCAGCAGTCTCTGGGATGCTCAAGGGCACAGGTGGCCTCTCATCAGGACCCATCCATCAGAGAGCTGGAGATGGATAGCAGCGACTGATTCTGCATCAAGGCTGAGTGGGCTTGATCCACTTGTGATCCATTAGACCTCTCCGACACTGGAAAAACAAGTGTGCCCCACGGTCTGCGGATGATGCTCAGGGACTAGATTGAAAATGCTCCTTTAAGATATGATGAGTTCTATGACAAGTTTTAAAGTACTTCACACGCTGTACACCGAAACCTGGCATAGCACTCACCATAATTTTAAAGGAGCATTTTCGTTCTAGCCCCTTATCATCATCATCATTCTCAGACTGTGGGGCACACTTGTTTTTCCAGTGTCTACATGTTGCATAGGGGTTAGAAAATGTTATAATTCTATTCCTTAGATGCGTACATGCACTCACCTGTACAGCTCAACACCTGCTTCTTCCTCAAGCTGAGCCCAGAGCTCATAGCTTTCCTGCATCATCTGTATGTAGAAATTTTCCTCATAGGCTTTCCGTATGATCCTGGTCTGGCCATGAGAGCTCCCTCTGGAGTGGGGCAGAACAAACTGGGGAAAAGGGGGAATTCGAAGAACACTACTTATAAACATTATCTTGTTTCAATAATAATATAATATAATATAAACCGACCATAACCATCGAGTCCAAATGTTATATGCAAGAATTAATTCTGTCTTATAATTTTCTAACTGCTTTGGGTAAGTATTCTGCCTTGATAAGATAAAACTTTTCTAACATTTGTTTAATGCTGTCATTTGGGAATGAATAAGTCCGCAAATCATGCTGAAACCGACCTGCTCCAACAGTAAAGTTTTCTGCTGGTTTTTGGCCAGCTGATAGGCAGTGCAGGACCCCTGGATCCCTGCGCCAATGACGATGCAGTCGTACACTTCAGACGACATTTCCAGCTTTAGTTCTCTCTCGTGAGATTCTTCTGACACACAAACACGATGAAGTTGCCGTGACCTACTTTTCGTAGTAGTTCAAAGTTCTCCGGTTTCACTTATGTAACCATGATCAGCTGAATGTAAGAACCGCCTTCTGGGTTTATAGCACACACAATTTTTAGTGAATGAAATTTAGTTTCATTCAAAGAAAGTAGGACCGGTATACGTCATGACGTAATGACGCCAATTACATCGCGGCGTAAAACTTTTCCAATATTATTTTTGGATTGGGAAAATGTTTACAAACGCAAGGAGAAATCGTCAGGAGGATCCAAGCCAAATTTAATGTATTTCCTCCAGGAGTCCAAGGACTGCAGCATTTGTTTGGAGAACATTGTAAAGCAATTACAATATATATATATAAAAAATATATATATAGGCTACACACACACACACACACACACCAATATGTGCTTTATTGTAACGTTTTTTTAATAGAAGAAAGTATACAGCGGTATTCAAAATATTTACAAAAATGCCAGCGTGTACATAACAGCATTTTATTAATCAAAAACTATTATAATTTAGTAAAAAAAAAAAAAAAAAAAAAAAATAAAATATATATATATATATATTATAATTTTTAATTTAATAATTTTATATGTGTGTGTGTGTGTGTGTGTGTGTACTTGTACAACTATCTTTGTGTGGACCAGTTTGAGTTTTAGACCATTGGAGTGAGGACAAAGAGAGTAAAGTGAGGACATTTTGGCCGGTCCTCTCTCTGAGAGCCTTTAAAGGCCTGTTTGAGGGTCAAGACTTGGTTTTAGGGATAAGGTTATTAGGTTAAGGGTAGGTTTAGGGTCAGGGTTCGGGTTAGGCACTTAGTTGTGATGGGTAAGGTTAGGGTAAGCGGCTAGAGATTGCATTGTGTCAATGAATGTCCTCATAAAGAATGTGTGTGTTTTTATTAGAATCAGAATCAGAATGAGCTTTATTTATGTTTACACAAGGAATATGTCTTGATAATAATTATGTTTATTGTAATTTCAATTTGTTTAAACCTGATTTAACTAATAAATAAAATTTAAAATTTAAAACTAAATTTAACTAAATAATTTAGAACCTAAACATAATTGTACATAATGCAACAGATGTACTTTCTTGGCTGAAATTGTTTTGCAGGTTTTAATAAAATGCTATTTACTTAAACCAATGTTCTGTATGATTGTTGAAAACAGTATCATAATCATTTCGTCAACATATTTCCAGTAGACTACCAAGTTCATTCCAAGACAGTTATCTTATTATCAGCTCACTCACATATCAAGTTGGGTTTGACTTGAGATGCGCACGCACGCATCGATTCTGTCCGAATCATTCAGCCATTTTTTGAATCAGTTCAACAGATTCATTGAAAAGAACGATTCATTCATGATCCGGACACCATAAGCTAGTTAATCGAAACTATGGGGTCGCAGTTACTACGTGCTTGTAGTGCCTGCTGTGATTCGTTATTAGGATGTCTTTTCTGTGTTCTAAATTATGAGAGTTTATCTAGTAGTGCGATAATCGGACTTTGGAAAGCCAGTGTGTCTCCATCTTTTGTGCTTGCTTGCTTTCGTTCGTAGCAGGTTTTTCTCAACAGTGAAACACAAAATCTGGAGTGAAGTTATTTCAGAACACATAGGGAATATCTTTTGTCGCTCCGTTCCACTCCCCGTTCCAGACTTTCAAGCTTAAAGTTTTGGATTATTTGTTTGTCTGAGGTAATTTACTCTATATTTATTTATTCAAATGTACTTTTTACATTAAACTGTTATATAAAACAATAGATTAAACTGTTGTGTAAAGCAATATGTATAAAGCAAATGACCTATATGGGAATTATATTGTTCACTAGAAGCAAACGTTTTGACCAGTAGCTAGTTGCTTGTTGTAACATCAATTGAATGATTTTACAAAGCTAATTGTTCATTTTTGTATACTTTTTTAAAACAATTTTAACAATTTTTTAATATGTTTCAGACAGGACGGATATATTTATTTATGGTTTACTTGTCCAAGAAAAATGCAAATAGCAGTTTGTTGTGAGTTGTTTGTTGTGACAAACTGACCACAAACCTGTGTTGAGAAACGTGGTAAACTGACTGTTAGTAGGCTATATTGAATGTGTAATGCATGTTTGTTTTAAAAGTCAGGTCAACGAAAGAGAGACGAGTAGCAGGACAGGAGGGACAGGTGACATGGAGGTGAGTAAGATAAGTGTGAATGGGTCATTCCTATTATACTGTACATTTAGTTTGTTTTAGGAGTCTTGAGCAGATGAATATGAGAACAGGCCGAAGCAAAGAGAGAGTGCTGTGCCTGGCAGGGTTGTGACTGGGTTCCTATGTGTGTAACATGGTACTGTGGAGTCAGTTGCAGGCTGAGCAGATGGATCCTGTGGATGGTCAGGTCTGGAGAGGGTCAGATGGTCCTGTCCCCTGCCGCTGAGGCCTGTCATGGACAGATGTAGTCTGATCTTCCCCACAGACATGCTTGGTAGAGTGCCTTTTGTGTTTAGTATGCAAATAGGTCTACTGAAGATACAATATTTTGATTTCAATAGTTACAAATCTGTTTGTGGCATTATAGAAACGACAACCAGTATGGCTGGTTCTTTTTTAAAAATTTTAATTGCAAGTTAACAAAACATAGTAGCTTATACAAGATAAAAGATCAATGACATACAGTATATACACATACAGAAGAGAGAAAGACATAAACAGAACACACACACAAAAAAAGAACATCATAAATAAATAAATACATCGATATAGTGATGTATACAGGTACATTGGTAAGTTTAAGCAATGGGATATTTTAGTGATATAGATAGAGGCAATTTGAGACAATCATAGTAATAGTAATAGTACTACTACTAATAATAACAAAAATAGTAGTAGTAGGTAGTGGTAGTAACAACAATAATATTCATAATAATAGTAGGAGAAGTGGCAGCATTGTAATTTATAATAATAATAATAGTAATAGCCTACTACTACTAATAATACATTTAGACCAGTCAATAAAATTATTGTAGATATACACTATTCTCAGTGAGCACAACCAACAGACCGCCCCAACATAGAAGGCGCCCCCATAGATGGAGGTATGGCAAATGCTTTTCCATGCCAATACAACAATGCTTGACTAATGCATATAATCAGATCAGATTGGATTTCTAAATATTACAGATAATTATTCATCTTACATAATTAGGTTTGGCCGACCATAACTGGAAACTCGTGGCAGAAAGACATGCATCTGACAGAGAGCTATTGTGTTGTTACGCCGGCATGATCAAGACACCCCCTCAGTCTCATTCATCTTTAGTTGGTTCTGTTCACTCTCCAGCTTTTGAAGGACAGCTCCAACATGCCAATTAACCCCTCTCTTCCCCCCCCCCAGCTTGTTAGGATGGATTTGTGCTCCATCAGAATGGTACTCTCGCCGAGATGTATCAGCCTTCCGAGACATATCTGGAAGCTTATTGATTTTGGCATATTATTTTATGAGTGGGAGTTGGGAGGCTGTAAATGGTGAACAGGCTGTTTCATTGTTTGAGCTGCTAAGCTGCTGTATAATTACGTCGGTGACCGTAAAAGCCTGCTGACTGGGCCCGCATCTGGGCAAAAACACAGCTAGTGAAATAAGACAGTGCCTTCTGCTCTTTCTGAGCCAAGGCCTTGCTGGGACCCCAGAATCACCATCTGTAGGTAGTGAAAGTTTATTTCCTTTTGTGGCATGGGCACGTACTGTCTCCCCGTGACATGATATATGACAGGCTTCTTAAGCATATTAAGGGTTTACTGCCTGGCAGCAGTGTTTAAACTGCAGTGTCAGGACAATCTCATGAACATCACCATGTCTCAACATCAATAACTATTTGAGTGGAGAAAATGATGCTGCAAATATTTTACTGCCTGTGGGATAAAAGTGCTGTCACAACACTTCTTGTGATGCAGACTCATCAGGGAATTGCAGTATTTTCTTAGCTCAGTGGAAAGGTAAAAGCCAAGTCCACGTACGGATAGGAAAATATTTGTTTACCAAAACTAAATAGTGATATTTTTTATTCATGTGTAATCAATAATAGTGTAACAGTGACTTCCCATTTTTTAAAGTATTTTGCCCATTAATTTTTCTCATGGTTTTTTTTAAAAAGGTTTTTGTTAAAGAGTTATAGAGTCATAGAGTCATGAACCAAACCAAATACACACACATTTTTTTATTTATTTAAAGGGATAGTTCACCCAAAAATAAAAATTACCCCATGATTTACTCACCCTCAAGCCATCCTAGATGTATATGACTTTCTTCTTTCAGACTAATACAATCGGAGATGTATTAAAAATGTCCTGGCTCTTCCAAGCTTTATAATGGCAGTGGATGGAGGATGAGATTTTGAAGCCAAAAAAAAATGCATTCATCCATCATAAAAGTAATTCACACGGCTCTGTGGGGTTAATAAAGGCCTTCTGAAGCGACGCGATGCGTCTGTGTGAGAAAAATATTCACATTTAAAACATTATAAACTAAAATAACTAGCTGACGGCAGTACGCATTGATTTACGGCGAAAGAGTAACCTTTGACCTGACGCGTGACATATTGACAAACGCTGAAGCGCAGTGGATAGAAACACCAGTCACAAATTAGAAGTCGAAAATGAGAATTTTTAAAGACAAACGTCTGAGGATTTGGATATAAGAGAAGAGGAGCTTGAGTTTGCTGCCCAGCCCTATTTGTTTGAACCGCGAGAGGTGTCAAAGCTTACGCGACTCCTACATCCTACGTCATACATCGCTTCAGGGGTTACTCTTTTGATGTAAGTCGACTTGCTTAGGCCGGCATATGCCGGAAGCTAGTTATTTTAGTTTTAAATATGGATGTTTTTCTTACAAAAACCCATCGCTTTCCTTCAGAAGGCCTTTATTAACCCCCTGGAGTCATATGGATTACTTCAATGATGAATGGACGCCCTTTTTTGGACTTCAAAATCAGGACCACCTTTCACTACCATTATAAAGCTTGGAAGAGCAATGATATTTTTTAATATAACTCAGATTGTGTTTGTCTGAAAGACGAAAGTCATATACACATACTGTAGGATGGCTTGAGGGAGAGTAAATCCATGGGATAATTTTCATTTTTGTGTGAACTATCCCTTTAAGTATTTTGACTCAATTACGTTATTTGCAAACTCACCAGCCACTTTATTAGGTGCACCTGTTCAACTGCTTGTTAACGCTAATCACATGGCAGCAACTCAATGCTTATTGGCATGTAGACATGGTTAAGATGATCTCAAACTGAGTAAGAGGGGGGAAGAAAGGTGATTTAAGTGACTTTGAACGTGGCATGGTTGTTGGTGGTCTGAGTATTTCAGAAAGTGCTGATCTACTGGGATTTTCACGTAGATCAATCTCTAGGGTTTACAGACAATGGTCCGAAGTGCGGCAGTTCTGTGGGCAAAAATGCCTTGTTGAGGTCAGAAGAAAATGGCCAGACTGGTTCAAGCTGAAAGGAAGGCAATGGTAAATTGTAACCACTCATTACAACCGAGGTCGACAGAAGAGCATCTCTGAACACACAACACGTCAAACCTTGAAGCAGATGAGCTACAGCAGCAGAAGACACACCAGTGCCACTCATGTCAGATAAGAACAGGAAACTGAGGCTACAATTCACACAGGCTCACCATTCTTGGACAAGCATCTTGGATGCTATCATACCAATTTGGACCAAAATTTCAGAATAGTTGCCAGCACCTTGTTGAATCTATGACGGACAGTTCTGAAGCCAAGTGGTACGAGCAAGGTGTAGCTTATAAAGTGGCCGGTGAGTGTATATGGCTTCAACAAAAGCATACCACCCATTAACAATCTCGTAGCTCACAGTTGGTCTGTTTTTAAAGAGGACCTATTACACTTTTTTTTACATTTTCAACTTTCTTTAGTTTGTAAAGTTGCTGTTTGTTCACGAAAAAGGTCTGCACAGTTACAAAGCACAAAGTCCACTCCAAAGGGAGTTACAGGATTCTTCATATCTGTAAGCACCGTTTCTGAACTCCCTGAAATGCCTTGATTGTAGTTTTCTTCCGGGAACGTGCGTCACAATATTCCTTATTTAAAGGTGACATATTTTTGAACATTCAAGCATGAAAACCTATTCTAGTAAACCCCCAAAACAAAATCAAGACTTTGTAAAAGAGCATCATATGGCCTCTTTAAAGGTTTGTATGTTGCTGTTCAAATTAAATTTCTCTATGGAGAAAATTAATTAGATTTAGGTTTTTTTACTTCCGGTATCCGACTTTTGCACTCTTTAATATGGAAGCTTGTTTCCGCCACAGAATAAAACATTTTAAGAGATAATTGCGACTTTTTATCTCACAATTCCGAGTTTACATCTCGCAATTCTGACTTTATTTCTCAGAATTTTGAGATATAAAGTCAGAATTGCGTGAAATAAAGTCGCAATTGCGTGTTATAAAGTCAGAATTGTGAGAAACTATTTTGAGGATAAAAAAAACCCCTTAGAATTGGACTTTATATCTCACAATTGGACTTTATATCTCACAATTGTGAGTTTATATCTCACAATTCTGAGAAAATATGTCAGAATTGCGAGATATAAACTCGCAATTGCATGTTATAAAGTCAGAATTGCGTGATATAAAGTCGCAATAGCGAGAAAAAAAGTCAGAATTCTGACTTTATTTCACGCAATTGCGACTTTATTTCACGCAATTCTGACTTTGTATCTAGATGTAAACTCGCAATTGTGAGATAAAAAGTCGCAATTATCATTTACATTTTTTTTATTTTGTGGCGGAAACAAGCTTCCATACTTTAAAGATAAGGACATCTTTCCATTTATTGTTGGACATTGACTTGGCTAACATGTGGACCTACAGCTCTATGGCCTGAGCCTATTGTTACTGTTTGACTGTGGAGAAATAACTCAGCCTGGGTCTGCTCGTTTTTTATTCATAATTTTATTTATTAATGCATTTTTTTTTTTTTTTTTTACTCCCAAAGTGTTTCAAAAACCAAGAGAAAGTAGCAATCTTGCAATGGAAAGGTCATGCTTTAGAATAACAGGCATTGGCAAGCAGCAGCACACTGTAACTAACGTGCTGTGCTATTTACTTGGCATTTACTTGCAGCGATTTATTCCATGCCATGTTTAAATATCAAGTCTCCCTTGTTAATATTCATGGTCTTCCACACCTACAGTATGGGATGGTGCCCAGTCTTGTCTAATGAATAACTTAAGACCTATAAATAATGCATTAAGAGTAGCTGCATTACTGTGGGTGCTTCAGGTTTTCCAAGTCTTCTTTGGAGAATAAACCGAATTGAATTTGGAGTTCTTGTGTGGTATATCGAAGTCACGAGAGGTAATGTTTCACTGAGCTCTTGCTGCCGTTTGTAATTGGCTTCCCCGCTGTTAACGCAGAGCTAATGACTTCATTTGACTTTGTGCTGTGTATGAATTGGTGTTGGATTAAACAATTTAATCTCTTCGTGGTCTCATTGGTGACAATTTACAAAAGCTGTGCCGTTGCAAGAAAATGTTGTGCCGGTGATCTCCCAGGGAGAACGGGATTACCTTGTATCATAACTGAATTCTCTCTCTCTTTATATATATATATATATAATAAACATTAGAGTTAAAAAGGTTTTTTCAATTTCACAAATTACATTTTATATAAAATAAATGTGTATATTGTGACGGTCACAGATTGGCCGCACATTTAACGGTAACGTGCAAAATCATGAAAAAAAATTCTAACCCAAATTAGAAATTAATATCTCTGCTTTTTATTAGTTTTATTTTTCATTTATTTTGAAAAACAATTGTATTGTAGGCCTTGCATGTAAATATGTATCTAATTGACTCACAGTGTACTGACTATACATTTATATGTGAGGAATGCAGTGGACGTAACATGATCCCACATACTTTGCGCCAAATCCTTAAATGAAATGCGTGAGTGTCTTCAATTATGCAGTTACCGGTACACACAGTCTCCCCATGCACCGTTTAAAAGCATCTCAGGGGTGAAATCACCTACTGCAACTACACCATCAAAGGATAGCAAGACTCCTGGACTTCCTTCCAGTCTTGTTCTATTATTATTATATACTGTTGTAGTTTTTTTTTTTTTTATCATTTGAATTAGCTTTTATTTTTTATATTTTCAGTTTTAATTTTAGTTTTTAAATAATTTTGTCATGTGCTTTTGTCATTTTTACTAGTTTTGTTTTTTAAAAATAAATCTAATTTAAAAAATTTTGTTTCAGTTTTAGTTTTTAGCAATTTTAGTACTTCAACTTCGTCTTTTCATCTAATTATTATAAATATATATTTTGGGCTCCACGATGTATATAGAAATGATCGAAATATCGCAAATATACATATCGCGATATGCATATCGTAACGGCTTGTAATAACTGCATGATTTTAATACTCAAAAATATTACAGAAAGTATGCACGAGCACAGTAAGCCATCTCTCAGACAGCATGTAATCCTGAATTCAGTTCTCCTCCTCAGCTTATATAGCCAAATACACACAAAATTATGGCAAAATGTTGTCATATTGCTTAGTATTCACGCAAACACAGTTATGTCTTAAGTGGAATAAAGAGTGGAAAGAAAGTACGCGTGTAACAATTTATTGGATCCGTGCAGCTCTTAAAGTGACAGCAGCCTAATAATCCTGCTTCGTTTTGTCTGCTTAATGTTAATAAAACAACAACAGACAAAATCACTCACTGCTCTTGACTGAATAACTTTTGTAGCTTTAATAAGAATCTGTATATGTATATACATACACACACATATTTGTACATTTATTACATTTTCAGTTTTTAAATAGGGGCCTATATTTAAAGCTGCATTATGCAGCTTTGCCGACTTCTTCGCTGTTTTCTCGCTTTTTGCTCGCGGATTTCTCTATAGAGCTCCCCCTACAGCTTCGGAATAGATATTTGACAACACTGTCGTTAAAACTCGTTGGCTCGTCCCATCTTCTCCCGCTGGTCATGTGTATTTGTTTTCAAAGAACCCGGCGAACGCACGGAGCCATGTCCACTGAGGTATGTATAATACACAGAAGGCTAGCATATAAATGTTTAGATAGTATATGTGTGCAGTGCCGTAAAGCAGTTTGTTACATCGCGAGACCTGATATCACGCGATACTTCCTGATGTACTTCCCTTCCGCCGGCCCAAAGTTGCAAGGGTGGTTTTTCGTCTCACAGGCGCTCGAGGGGTGCGAGAAGACCACCATTCAACCCGAAAACAGTCATATAACCATTCCAATGACTCCGAAGCTGTTCGGTTAGGATAAAAAAGTTACTTAGTTCACCTTTAAATATAATAAAAATGTATTTTACACACTTAAAGCAATATATCGCAAATTGAACATCGCATTAACGAATTATTGCATATCGCATTTTGCATTTTCTTTAATATCATGCAGCCCTAATATTTATATTTTATTTCAGCTTATAACACAGCTTCCTTCAGCAGGTCAGACTATTAGGCCTATGCTTGGACATTTGTAATTTTGATTATTATATGTTTGTCTTGTGTCCTTTTAAGTTAATTAGGCATGTTGGTTTTTACCTTTCAGTCTAATAATAGTTAGTTTCATACACCAATATCTCCTGTACCACTGATTGTCAGCTTCGTCCTCTTTTCAGATAATAGAGAAGATCTAGGTCCGACTGACCCCAGGGGCCAGAGCCTACTTTTCGGGGGCAGTCCGAAGCTCTGTCATTTGTAGAATATGACCATAACATCGGCTGAGCAGTGAAAAAGCGTGTCTGGTTCCTTCACCCCGCAGCACTCCTATCTGCTCTGATGAGCATTGCCCTTTAACTTTTGATGTGAGGTTTATGTGTCTTGGTGCATTGCTGGATACAGTGTAAGGAGCTTAGGGTCACTATCTACTCACAGATGTATTGCTTGAATAAATAGGGACTCAGAGGAAAAGCAAAATATAGTCTTCTGACAGTTCAAGTCTAATGGGTTGAGAAATAAAAAATTTGCCTGAATTCATTACTCTCAAATATTCATACACTGAAATTTCTAAAAAGAAATCTGCTTAATGTTGTTTTAGGCAGGTTCAAAGTGGCAGATCTTTTTGTGAAGCTTTTGAGTTCTAAGACAGATAAAGGGATTTTCTGAAGCATGATAGTCTGTTTCTGCTTGGCGAAGCAAGTTTAGGAATTAATATATTGAAGTATAGGACTTCTGTAAAACACAAGTTGCAGGTTCAGTGATTTTTCTTTCTTTTTTTTGGTCTCCATTTAATTTACTACTTGCAGTGTTTTGTTGTCTTTTTTTTTTTAAAGTGGTCAGAAACACAGAAATGCCACTTGCGACAATTTTTCTTTAGGACAGATGTCACCATAGTGCAAGGCTTTCATTTCCCCTCAAGCTAAATGCTTTATGCTTGCCCCTGAATTTATGTGTGAGACCAAGCACGCAGGTGGACTGCTTGATAGATCCCTGCCCAGTGGGGCTGAATGGCCGCTGGGTCTGTGGGTTCTTTGTAGCGCAAAAACCAAGGCTCCACAGACTATCTATGCTGCGGTGACTGGTCAAGCCACAGTCTATATACTGTCTGACATGGACACTCACTGCGACAGAGCACTACGGGAACTACCAGAGAGCACAGAAAGCTTCTTAAGGATGATGAGGTTGTTTAGATGTACTGCTGAGCCCTTAGGACATATACAGTGAGGCCTTGAAACCTTTAACCATGTTAATGTGATTTGGTCTTTTATGTCCTATAGTGTACACTTCCATTCAAATGTTTGGGGGTGGTAAGATTTTTATGTTTTTGAATGTAGGGTACGTTTATGATGTACTAAAAACAGTTTTGAAACCCGTTTTCAAAAGTTTTCGTTTTCAGGCCCCTAAAACGTCATTGTTGTGTAAATGAACAGCCAAAACGCATAAAAAGTTTTCGTTTTTTTCTAGTTTAGTTGAAAATGGTGTCATGTAAGTGCCCCTTTTACGCTCACCAAGGCTGCATGTATTCGATCAAAAATACAATGATCAAAAAAAATATATATATATATATTCTATATATATTCTATAAGTTTTCTATACTTTAATATTTTAAAATGCAATTTATTCCTATGATGGCAAAGTTTCCAGTCTACATTGTCACATGATCCTTCAGAAATCACTCTAATATGATGATTTGGTACTCTAGAAACATTTATTATTATTATCAATGTTGAAAACAGATGTGCTGCTTCATATTTTTGTCGAAAATTTTTCAGGATTCTGAAGTTAAACAATTTTTTATTGAAGAGATTTTTTGTAACATTATAAATGTCTTTACTGTCAGTTTTATTCAATTTAATGCATATCTGCTGAATAAAAGTATGTGTAATTTGAGTTTCGCCGATTCATTGTATTTGAATCAGATGTATTTATGTCCTCAAGAGATAGTATTTTTTTTAAATAAAGATTTAAGGTACAGTGCCTTTAAAAAAATAAAAAAAGTTTTTACTTTATAAGTCTCAAAACAGAATTATACATTTCTGTTATCCAGTATACATATTTAGATACAGCCACTGGAATGATTATTTCCATATGTTTTGGATGCGAGTCATTCCATCAGCCTCAGGATCCACAAGACAATAAATGTACTTTACAGAATGCTGATGCACTCAGGCTTGTATCTCATAAACAATGAGAGAGGCTATTTTCCCATGGCATAAAGAAAGAACAAATATTCAAAGAATCACACTGTGTTTTATAATGCACAAAACAAGGTCTTGAATTGCAAGGTTGTTGTTTGTATTTGGTTTTGTGGGATTTTGCCAGATGGCTTGTGCGGGAAGAATTACCTCATCAAGAACAAGCTTGCAGTCGGCTCAGTTTGTGGTATGGACACGATGTCCTACAAAAAAAGAGAAATCTCTGCTTTTTGCATGAAATAAACTGATAGAGTTTGAAGACACACATTTTAAATAATTTAAATAGCTCAGCGACTTCCGACAGAAAGATCTGGTGGTCAGGCTTGATGAGAGTTGATTGCTCTGTGAACGAAGACGCCTGACGAGGTTGGGATTGTGTAAAACCATAGTGCATTTACAGTTCAAGATCCTGTTCTCAATTATTGTGGCGAGATCAGAAACACAGATTTCATTACGATTGAAGTAGAAAGTACATTATTGCCTTTCTCAGCCCGGATGATAAAAAGATGATTGAGGTTTTGTTTTTGCGGCATGTCGAGACAAGCTTTGTAGAACAGGAACGAAACTAGATACACTATCTATGCGAGTATCTCTCGAGTTATTCTCTAAATAAAGTGATTACATCTTTTGTAATGTGTATATGTATTTGTTTTATTCTTGGATTTTAGATATTTACAGTTCAGAGAAAAATGGAATTGTCAAGTGTCTCTCATTCCTTTTGCGTTGGCTCATCTCCTTTGCAAACAGTGGTAGGTGTTTAAGCTGTGTTCAGACCTTGGCCCTGAATGACAGGGTGATTGACAGGTGATGAGCAGGCAGGAAATGAGGCCCACATCCTATCTGGGGTGGCTCAGCGGCGTAGAAAAGACTCTTATTAAACTCGTTTAAACCCTGAACTCTCCAATTTGTTTAGCTGTATCTCGAAAAGCAAGCAAATTCTATTTCAAGGGAAGATATATTGTTTTGTAGCATGAAACAAGTGACCCAGCTTTAAAACTAAATTACACACGCACAATCAAAGTTTCCAAGTTACTGTAGTGTCAATGAAGCAGATAAGTCTGAACGTATTTTCTCTGACGTGGTGTGACTGAGGTCCTGAAATACGGACTGTTTCTTGCCATTAGCTTCTTGCAAACAGCAGAGAGAACTCACATCTCACACTTGTTAAATAAGTCACAGGCTGCCCACATTAGCTTGCACATTTGATGAGTAACTTTCCATCCTGATAAAGCTGACAGACGCTAGCATAACGTGTTCAACAGTTACGACTAAATATAAACCTCCAGACTGCTGTTGTTTTAGGCAGGTTCAAAGTGGCAGATCTTTTTGTGAAGCTTTTGAGTTCTAAGAGTTTCTGAAGCATGATAGTCTGTTTCTGCTTGGCGAAGCAAGTTTAGGAATTAATATATTGAAGTATAGGACTTCTGTAAAACACATGCGTTAGTGCTCTGAAGTTGCAGGTTCAGTGATTTTTCTTTTTTTTTTGGTCTCCATTTAATTTCCCACTTGCAGTGTTTTGTTGTCTTTTTTTTAAAGTGGTCAGAAACACAAATGTATTCGAACAAACCCTGAACTCTCCAATCTGTTTAGCTATAATCTCGAAATGCAAGCAAAATCTATTTCAAGGGAAGATATATTGTTTTGTAGCATGAAACAAGTGACCCAGCTTTAAAACTAAATTACAAAACTAAAACCCCTGAAGCCATCCAGAGCCCACAAAGCCTGACCCCCTTCTTGTCTCCCAGCTGCGTGTGAGGGCACAAAATTGCTTCCCTTTGATGACCTTAATAATTAATTTGCATGCATTATTGTCCAAACTGGAGATTAGTGTGGGTGTGTTTGACTTCTGACTTAATTTAGATAAATGCAAAACGTTGTTGCTCGTGATTTATAGCAGGAGATGAAATATTAATTAATAAGCCTAGCTTTTGAACAGTTTTCATTATGGAACCCAGAACTCAGCTGCAGAGCCACCTATCATAGATAGACCCACTATACATAGGTGGTTTTCATTTTTCAGCACAACTTACCATAGCAAATCATATAAATGAAATACTACAACTACATTGATAAATCTTTTATATGAATAGGACATGCAAAAATTCTTAATGCTCCAATTTGTCTTCCAGTTCTGACAGAATAATTTAGATAATTTTATTTGTATGGTAAATTGTGTCGTGGTGATTCGTTTGTTATTATAGTATGACTTTTTTAATATCTTTGCATTAATGCTGAACAGCTGTGAACCTGCATCTGAATATTCCTACTACCGTACTACTGTAGCACTCTCAGGCCCAGTTTCACAGACAGGGCTTAGATTAAGCCAGGATTAGGCCTTAGGTCAATATTTTGTAGTTCAAGCCCATATTTCACTTAGTTCAAACCCATATTTTAAGATGTGTCAGTGTAAGTTCCGGCAAATTTAGATTTGCTCTGCAAGTAGTCTGGCAAAGAGCCCATTCAAGCCCATTTCTAATCCGTCGAAATCGCGGCACCAATCAGAAACGTTGGGGCGGGCTTTACACAATGACGATCGCTCTGATTGGTTTTAGGTCTATCCAATTGCGCCCAGAGGCATTTGAGCGACGTACGTTGGTGAAGCGCATCAGCTTTTAAATCCATTATTATATTCAAATTGCAAACACATGAGGACAGTCTCCATGAAAGACCCACTGGCAGATGAACGTGCTACTACATTTCTCTCCGAAACGGTAGGAAATTAAATTAGATTTAATAGAGGATTTTAACTGTGACAAGATGATTGACAGGGCAGTTTACGTGACAGGATGCACGCGACAGATCCGTCCGATAAAGATGACGAAGTAGTATGTCCCAAAGCTTGCCTACTTTTTTGCTACACATTCAAAAGTAAATACCTTTTCTTCACAAAAAGAGTACATACTTTTATGGCGTAATGTAATTTAGGCGAATTGGGACGCAGCATATGGCTTTACACGATGACGATCGCTCTGATTGGTTTTAGGTCTATCCAATTGCGCCCAGAGGCATTTGAGCGACGCCCCTTTGGAAATGAGTTATTAATGAAGCTTTGCCAGACCATAACTCAGTTACTACTGAGAATGGTCTGGTTTTAACCAGGCTAAGTGTAAGTTGCTTTCAGTTAAAACGGCACAAACATGCATTTTAGTCTGGGACTAGGATTAAGCCTTGTCTATGAAACTGGGGCATTAAGGTGAAGTATCTAAGATGTTTTATGTTAAAATGCATTTTCTTAAATCAGTTTATTGTTCATTGACTACTATTAGTATGCCATTCATGGGTTTATCTCTCCCAAAAGTGTAAACATTGAGCCTCCTAGGCACCATCAAAACATTGAGATCTGGTCAGATCCATCAATCTCTTTCCAGCTATTTATCCACCTTTTTCCTGAATGTGGAAGTCTCGCCTGACTCGCAGCGGAATTATCCTTTACAATGTCCTCAATATAATAAGAGCGCACATTTACCTTTTATGGGGAGTATTTTACATGCTCGTTTTTTTCATGTCAGTCTTTGGCATAAAATGCAGGCATATGGCGTCGTATACGGACATTCTTTTCAGATTTGCTGATGCTCAAAAAACACGGACTTTCCAGGAATTTCGTCAGTTTATTGTTGTTGTGGCTGTCATCAACAGCAGAGCTTAACTGTTTGCTCAGGAAAAAGGTTTATAGTGAAAATTTGAGGTGTGGCTACTGTAGCAGGCAGAGCCAGAAGGTGTTTAGCCGTTTTGGGACCATGACTGACACGTTACATGAGAAAAGTTACCTTTAAAATTACCTTTATTACCTTTTTACAATACAGATTGTTTGAAAGCAGCTTTTTCAGAGATAACAGGAAAATAGCGTCGCAGTCCAGTTTAAGTAAGTTGAGTGATGGTTTATTTTTGTAAAGAAGTTATTAATTTAGTTAATTTATAAATAAATAATTTAGCCGCTCTGGAGAAAACCGGGATGTCAACGTCCAGCTCAGTTCAGTTCTTATTTAATGATGTCATTGCAGGCAGATCAACAATATTGTTGAATATTAAATTAAATGTCCCCAACTAAGCAAGCCAAAAGCCAAAGGCGAAAAAAGGCGACAAAGGCGAAACAGGTGACAGTGGCAAGGAACCAAAACTCCATCATCGGGTGACAGAATAGAGAAAAAAACCATGGGAGAAACCAGGCTCAGTCGGGGGCCAGTTGTCCTCTGGCCAACGAACAGTGTATGATTATGATTCGGGCAGCATTATAGGTCAGAAGTCAGATTGGATTGGAACATTCAGAATATTATCCAGTTCCATCTGACTGAAGATCAGAGTCATGTGGGTATGGAGACGAGTTTGTTGAGGATCAGTGCCGATTGCTGTCATGTCGATGAGGTCTTCACAGGGGAGAGTCTAGTTGACACAATCTCTGCTGACACTTTAGGGATGCGTTGTGGTCATGTCTAGGCTAGGGATGCGCAGTATATCGGTACTGCAAAAATACCGGTATATATTATATTTCAAACGGTACAATATCATAATTTTGCTCACTTCGGTATTTGATGCGCTGCTGTTTCGAAGTTCACCGCTAGGCGGCAGTGCGCTATCCAAACTGACGCGGGTCACGCAAAACCGGCAAACGGTGACAACGGAGGAACACGATGGATCAAACAGATGAAGCTCATTCTACACGCCCGAAATTAATAAATAAAGAGAGCAATAGGAGTGAAATATGGCATTACTTTGCCTACAAAAGTAATGAGAAAGGTGAAGCAACAGACCTCAATGCACCACTGTACAAACGCTGCTTTAAATTTGCCACGGGAGGCAACACATCAAATCTGGCTAACGTTGACCACTTGTCACTTGATCATCCTGACTTGTTCAAAGAGTTCAGAGATCGACACGTGAGTCCATCATTCAACTGATTTAATTTAGACTTTTATTCACAGCGCACATAGAGCTTATCAATTAAATATGACACGGTAAACACGAAAGCTCAAATGTGCTTTCATGACACGCTAGAACCAATGAAGTTTAGTTCTCATATTTTTTTTGCCCTTTCAAACAATCATATATAAATTGAATTTGAATGAATAAAGAGATAAGTGATATTAATTTTAGTATTGGTGATAGTAAAATGAAAGGCATATCTATCACTGCTGCTGTGGCGACCGACTGAGGAATCAGCTGAGAGAGAGTAATAGTAGTAATATGGATATTACTAATATGAATGTTAGAGTAACACTTTACATTTAAGCTACATTTGTCATCATTCATTAGGTAACCTGACCTGACAGTATTATAGCATTTATTAATCTAGAATAGATCAATCCGTAATTATTATTTAAATATACTAATACATGTTTAGCATGTTAACATTACTTTATGCATTAAACTAATATGAACCCAAACCAAACAGTAATCAAACCAAGATGAATAAATGCTATAAATGTTGATAATTCTTTTGATGCATGACAGCTAATGGTTTACATTTCATTTCATTATTCTATTATTATTCTATATTAATCAATTATTATAGATAATAGATATTAACCTATTTTAATTGTATCATTTCAGGTGTCCTTTTCTTTTTTTTCTTTTTTTTTTTAAATCAAAATTTAACCTACTGTAAGTTCCCTGACTGTTTTTTATTTATTATTATTATTTTTTTTACATTTTGATAACTTTTTGTTTGCACATTCGGTGCAGCAGAGTTTCAAGCAGTGTTTTTTAATAAAACTGTTTCAATTCACTTAAATTTTGAGGCTGGTTATTTGTCACCTGTGGTATCGATTTAGTATCGATACCGAGGTATTAGGTTCTGGTACCGTACCGAAACCAAAATTGTGGTATCGAGCCATCCCTAGTCTAGGCGCAGGTCCACCATCTGATCTTGATACGGCCCGGATCCGGCTGACTACATCATGCGTTGTGGTCATGTCTAGGCGCAGGTCCACCATCTGATCTTGATACGGCCCGGATCCGGCTGACTACATCATGCGTTGTGGTCATGTCTAGGCGCAGGTCCACCATCTGATCTTGATACGGCCCGGATCCGGCTGACTACATCATGCGTTGTGGTCATGTCTAGGCGCAGGTCCACCATCTGATCTTGATACGGCCCGGATCCGGCTGACTACATCATGCGTTGTGGTCATGTCTAGGCGCAGGTCCACCATCTGATCTTGATACGGCCCGGATCCGGCTGACTACATCATGCGTTGTGGTCGTGTCTAGTCGCAGGTCCACCATCTGATCTTGATACGGCCCGGATCCGGCTGACTACATCATGCGTTGTGGTCATGTCTAGGCGCAGGTCCACCATCTGATCTTGATACGGCCCGGATCCGGCTGACTACATCATGCGTTGTGGTCATGTCTAGGCGCAGGTCCACCATCTGATCTTGATACGGCCCGGATCCGGCTGACTACATCATGCGTTGTGGTCGTGTCTAGTCGCAGGTCCACCATCTGATCTTGATACGGCCCGGATCCGGCTGACTACATCATGCGTTATGGTCGTGTCTAGTCGCAGGTCCACCATCTGATCTTGATACGGCCCGGATCCGGCTGACTACATCATGCGTTGTGGTCGTGTCTAGTCGCAGGTCCACCATCTGATCTTGATACGGCCCGGATCCGGCTGACTACATCATGCGTTGTGGTCGTGTCTAGTCGCAGGTCCACCATCTGATCTTGATACGGCCCGGATCCGGCTGACTACATCATGCGTTGTGGTCGTGTCTAGGCGCAGGTCCACCATCTGATCTGGATACGGCCCGAATCCGGCTGATGAGAAAAGACATTCAGCATCGGTTACAGAAGTGCAAGCCAAAATTTGCTGCATTTTAGACCTTCAAGGATTAAACGTCATGAACACGTCAAAGCGAACAGGGCATTGCTATGCAACATGCTACAATGCTGCTTTGATACAATCGTAGCAATTAAACGTGCTACAATGCTGCTTTGATACAGCTTCCTAGCTGCTTTGATACAATCTGTATTGTGAAAAGCGCTATACAAATATACTTGACTTGACTTGACAATGGACGCTTCATTATCATGCAGCATTATGATGCAGTGGTTCAGAAAGACAAATATACCCGTTTATAATGTTTACTTTGTCTCCAGTGTAGACAGCCTCAAACAGTTGTGGCGTGTCATGTCAAAAAATGCGCCTGGTGCAGATAAGCTGAATGGGTTTATTATAAGCGTGACGCTTGCTAGACAGTGTTTTTCTACTCAATTACTTTACTACTCAATTGCTACTCAATTGTTTCTTGCATAGCAACACAGCTAAAAGTATTCCTAATATGTTGGACCTTTTATTGAAAGTAGCCTACTTTTACTTGAGACATGCCTTCACAAGCACCCGTAAGAGTTGTATAGGCCTATTTGTGATGTTTGAGTTGGGGGAGGTGCGATTTGCTAAAGGGATGTTCTCAAGGTTGTTTGAAAATATGCATTATTTTTGTAATTCCTCTAGTTGCCAGTGACACTAGTGTTGCAGAAACCACATACCTCGCCTTTTAAAAATAAAGATTCTTCACTGGCATGGCATCTATGGTTCCATGAAGAACCTTTAACATCTATGAAACCTTACTATTCCACAAAAGGTTCTTTAGATTGAAAAAAAAAAAAGTTCTTCACACTAAGAAAAAAAATGAGTTCAGCTCAGAGTGGAACGTCACAGGTTGTTATCTCATGATTACAGTAATTACAACATGGGATGAACGCAGCATAAGACCATCTCTGGTGAAGTGACACATCTGTCATCATGAGTCACATTACAGTGACAACATGGCGTCTGAATTTCACTACACATATTATTGATATATAGAACTTACATTTTTAATGATGGCTAAGTAAGTTCTTGTAGTATCTATTCTGAGACTATGCGATTTCAGTTTCAGATTTTGTTTCTGGTTTTTACTGATTGTTGTTTTAATGGGATAGTTCACCCAAAATGTAAAATCCTGTCTTGTCATTCAAAACCTGCATGAATTTTATGGAACACAAAAGATATTTAGAAAAATGTTTTTTTGTACTTTCTTTGTACTTTTTTTTTTGCACGAAATTAGTCAATGGTGTTTGATGTTGTTTTGGACCCTGTTGACTGTCATTGTATGGACAAAAAAAAGCTTTTTTGTGTCTTCCTTTGTGTTCCACAGAAGATAGAAAGTCATACAGGTTTGGAATGAAATGAGGATGATTAAATAATGACAGATTTGTAATTTTTGGTTGTAATATCCCTTTAAGCACTGACACGCAGAGATGATTTAACCTCAGGATACTGACTGCTGGTAGGCACAGGCAACCTTAATGCTTCAGTGAACCCCGGCCCAGTCTAGCTTCAGGGGAATAACCCTGTTCTTGTGAAACATATGCATTCAAACAGACAGGAAACAGTGTAGCTGGTTAAGGCTGCACAACTTCAATCAAGAAATCAGTCATTTGCTCCTTGTTAAGTTTGTCTAAACAGGTTGTAATTTCAGTATTCTTACTTTTACAGTGTGCAATCACAATTACCAGTTTCAGCAACGCCACTGAGCTTGGAATAGTAATTATTTCACCGACAGACAGAGAACATTTTCACATAAACATGAGCGGGCTCCGAGGGAAATACGGTGAAATGAAAAGGTGATGATGGCTCCCTATAATTCCAATAATGGCCAGCAGATGAGGACTGCATTATCATTTGGTGCTTAACGTTCATAACTCTTCTCTCTGCGGCATCACTTAACATTTCTATATTATTGCCACAAAGTCCTCTCTCTCACCTCATGTATATTTCATGAGGGTTGCTCTTTTCCTTACCATTTAGTTCTTTGTGGAGTGCAAATACTGGGAACTGATGAGCAGGTCATTGTATGGGTAATTTTTAGGAGAGGTATGTTTTCAGATTTTCCCTTTTCCCTTTTCCACTCTAGATTACTTTAAACTATCGCTATAAATGGGTGGCAGTTTGCTAATTAGATGTTTTTATTTACCAGAATAACCCGTTCCAGAGGGAAAGAATGCAGCAAAACAACAAAAAGATCTTAACAGTGGCTCTGTTGCAAATAGCAGTGATATTGCTGTAATTGGAAAGTTATTGTTTAGAGACAGGCATAACAAAGCTGTGTAGCCATCAGGTAAAAGGTACTAAAATACTTTTCTTACACTTTGAGTTATTGTTGTTTTTAAACATTTTCATGGCAAAATATTTTTTATAAATATTACTACTTTCTAAATTCTTTCTAATGTCAAAATGGCTTTTCATCGAAAGGTCAAAATATCTTGATTTTTGAGGGTTGAAAATAACATGAACATGATGTTTTTTTTTGTAGAATTACACTATTTGACCTGAACTAAAGTTGCCCTTTGATTTATGGTTTAAGTATGGGATGTACACTAACCTTCAGAATTTTTTACTGTTTGGAGTTTTTTGAAAGCTCTTTTTTTTTATGTTTTCACAAAGGCCGCATTTATTTATCCCAAAATACCATCAAATTGTGAAATATTACAATTTAAAATCACTGTTTTCTTTTTGAATATATATTTTTAAGTGGTCATGACCGATTTTTAAAAAAAATTTTATTCTAATATACATGAGGTTCACTTATTTTAATAGTTTTTTTTTTCACACAACCTAATATATCCTAATATATATGTGAAAGAACACTTTTTTTCAACATTCATTCCGACCCTCTGTGTCTGTGTGTGTGTGTGTGTGTGTGTGTGTGTGTGTACCTTCTGCGTGTGCACATTACGCCTTCTGCGTGCCTGTACCTTCTGCCTGTCTGTACCTTCTGCCTGTCTGTACCTGTTTGGATTATATTGTTTGTAAAAGTTTGCTTAAGAACTTTTGATTCTCCCTCGTCTTCTTCTGCCTGCACCACACCGTGACAAACGGGACATAAATTAAGCCTTTAAAGAAAAGGGCTATTGGGCTGTTTACAGTGTCATATATAATAAAAGAGCCTGCACAGCGACAGGAAATAGAAATGAACACAAAAAACCTACCTAGTGCTATACCTTACACAACACTGACTGTGGATCTGCGCTCAGGAGTTTTTTTTTTTTTTTTTTTTTTTGAGCGGATGCGGACAAATTCTTTCTACGCACACACAATTTTACGTAACACATGTTTTAAAAACATAATTTAACATATAAATAACACTTTTTAAATAGCCCACTTAAAGTGTTTATTACAAATAAATAACTAAATGCTAAAAATGAATAAATGTTAATGAACAAACATTTGCGTTGCAATCCTGTGAAAACAGGGGGTGCTGCAGCACCCCTAGCTCCCCCACTTCCCGCGCCCCTGGCCACAGATGAGATATTACGAAGTGTAAGGGGTAGTGAATTCCATAATTTTCCATAATTCCACCTACAGTAGACAACCAGAAACGAGGGATGGACAATAAACCAAGTTCAGCTGATCTAAGTGACCGGGCAGGGCGGTAAGAGTAAAGTAGATCAGACAGATATGGAGGTGCAAGACCATTTAATGCCTTAAACGTTAGCCACGGGTAGCCAGAGAAGGTCATGAAGCAGAGGAGTAATGTGAGTAGAACGCCTGACGGAGGTGAGAACTCTTGCTGCTGAGTTTTGAACATACTGTAATATTGCAATACGTTTTTTGGGCAGACCAAGAAATAGAGCATTGCAATAATCCAGACGTGATGTGATTTAATGCATAAATTAAGGTTTCAGCATCAGCTAAAGTGAGAGAAGATCGAAGATATGCAATATTACGAAGATGGAAAAAAGTTTTTAACAAGACAAGAAATATGAGGGCTAAAATATAGTTTAATCGATTAAGACACCAAGGTTACGAATAGATGACGAAGGCTTAACATGAACTCCATCAATATCAAAGGACAGGTCCATTCTTTTGACTGAGGCAGCAGAGCCAATCACCAATATCTCAGGTTTTTTATTATTTAATTTGAGGAAATTCAGGGACATCCAATGCTTGATGTCCCTGATACATGCAGTGAGTGAGTCAGGGAGGGATGGCCTATCAGAGCTGGTGGTAAGATAAATTTGAATGTCATCAGCATAGCAATGAAACTGAAGTCCATGCCTGCGTATGACGTCACCAAGTGGATATATATAGATGATGAACAATAGTGGGCCAAGAACTGAACCTTGAGGAACACCCTATGTAAGCGAAGCAGTGGCAGATCTATACCCTTGTATGGTGATATAGTACTTTCTGTCGCTGATGTAAGAAATGAGCCAGGAAAGAGCGTAACCAGTGATGCCGATATCAGAAAGCCGAGAGATCATTCGAGATTTCTTGGCAGACTGTCAAATGCAGCGCTTAGATCGAGAAGCATCAAGATGTTTATTAACCCTGAATTCACGGACAAAAGAATGTCGTTAACCAGCCGAAGAAGAGCAGTTTCAGTGCTATGAGATGGGCGAAATCCTGACTGAAAAGGTTCAAAAAGATTATTAACACCTAAATATGATCGCAATTGCGAAGCCACAACCTTTTCAAGGATTTTGCTTAAGAATGTTAAATTAGATATTGGCCTGTAATTGTCCATGTTTAGATGGTCAAGGCCTTTTTTTAAGAAGGGGGGTCATTTTTAATTCTGCTGGGACAATGGTGGAAGCCAAACTACAGTTTATTATATGTGTTATGAAGGGTGTAACCTCGAGGTGGACACACATCTTAAGCAGAACAGTAGGTGTAGGATCAAGCTGGCAGGATGTGGAATTAGACTTCACAATTATATCACTTATAGTCAGAGTAAAAGCAGAGAGAGAGTTTGTTGAGTGAGCTGAATCAGATAACATCAAATGAACATTTGAGTCACTTGTATGAGGGATGTCTTTGGTGATGGATTCAGTGATTGACTTCAATTTGTCTGAAAAGAATTGGGAAAAGCTATTCACAAGCAGCCCAGAGCCCGAAATAACATGTTGTGGTGGATTAGTGAGTTTGTTAACCATAGCAAAGAGTGCTTTGGGCCTGCACGTTGCATTCCTAATGGTAGAGGAGAAATAAGAGGATCTTGCATCGTTGAGGGCTGTACGGTAGTTGAGCAAATGTTCTTTAAAAAAACAGTGGGTCCAGTTTTCCTATTTAGTCTTTCTAGACGACGACCCTCAGTTTTCATCGTTCGAAGGTCAGGAGTAAACCAGGGTGAGGCACGGGTAGATGGAATCAGTCTAGTTTTAACAGGAGCATGCCTCTCAAGTATTTGAGAAAAAGCATTATTGTGAATACAGCAGAGTTCTGACAGACAGTTAGATAGTAAACATTCTGACAAGGTTGAAGCCCTTATTGAAACAGAGAAAGAAGATGGATTCACAGAATTGATTTAACGATAAGTGAGCATTTTCTTCAGTGGTGATATAGAT
This sequence comes from Rutilus rutilus, assembly GCF_951802725.1. Lineage (NCBI taxonomy): Eukaryota > Metazoa > Chordata > Actinopteri > Cypriniformes > Leuciscidae > Rutilus > Rutilus rutilus. The sequence goes on from NC_140223.1 coordinate 19,732,196, forward strand.
ATTGGAAAACTTTTGAGTTTGTGATCTGAGAAAGCAAAATCAGAGCCACTAACAAGAATATTATATAAGCCAGATGTACATATGAGATCCAGTATATGACCCCTGGACTGAGTAGCAAAAGTTACATATTGAGTTAAGTTGAAACAGTCCAGTGCAGACTTTTTTGCAGTTTTTTTGTATTGTGCAGTGTTTTCATGTATATTAAAATCACCAAGCAAAATAACAGATGAATGACAGACAAGAGTAACTCACTAATCTCAGAGAAAAAGTCAGAGGGAAATTTTGGAGGTCGGTTACCGGTAATTAAAGAGTGACGTTTGGCCAGTCATTTTCAGCGCTAGGTATTCAAATGCTGCAACTCGATCTTGGATATTTTAATAGTCTCATGGCAAACTACAGCCAGCCCTCCACCTCTACGATGAAGACGCGGTTGAGAGAAATAGATGTACCCAGGTGGTGTTAAAAGGTTCAAGTTGAAAAGGTCATTAGGCACCTGCCAGGTTTCCGTCAAAAGTAGCATGTCCAGGTTTGTGTCAATGATTATGTCATTCAACACTGATGCTTTATCAGTTAAAGAGCGAGTGTTCAACAGCGCACATCGCAAGTCTGAAGATGCGCGTCTGCAGATTCCGAGGTCAGGATCAAAACGCAATGATCTCAGATTTCCAAAGTTGATAAGTCGATTTTCCTGCTGTGTTTTACCCGAAGCACGGGTGTTGGTACAGACAACCGGAATATTATTTGAAGACGAGCAGTGATATATCCGAAGTTTCTTCCGCGAACGGTGTATGTAGCGAGGTCGGCGTAAAACTCCAAGTTGTTCACACCATTTTTAAGTGTCCGGAGCCAAGCGGGAAGATCCTTTTAATGTTCTGAGTTGAGCAGCAGAAAATTGTAAAGCCATCTCGTCCATCCACTTGTTCCTGATGCTGGTATCCTTTTTAAGTCTCTACTGTAATGAGCAAATGAGCTGTTTAAACAGGACTCCTTTATGCATTTACTTCTGTATACTGAATCCAGTGTAGACAGAGTCAGTCATATGTGCTGATTTATGTTTCTGCCGGTGGTGCCTCCACAATCTACACTCCATGATAAATGAGCTAAGCAAGGTGACACATATGCAATAATGACTCTTAAAACATTTTAACATTACTCAATAATTAATTATACTTGGTGTGAGTTTTTCAAGAGTTCTGTCTTTCTCTCCATGCAAGGGTGTGCTTGATGAATTAATTTACACAAAAGTTATTCGTGTCATGTGAAGAAAAACACGGACTGCAAATACATTACCAACCAATCGGTTATATTTTACATGACGCTCGCATCCGGTGTTGGCAAGTGCCAGCCATCGCATGACTGAACGCAAGTAGGCGGGGCCTATTGTGCCACAAAGTAAAACTATTTGGTGATGTCTTGCCTTGGAGGCAGGCATATGCAAATGTATTTGCCTGTGACATCATAAATCCCACAATATCTAAACCAGCTGTTTTTGTAGCTTGATTTAAATAAATGCTTTTATTTATAATGAAGAGGACGTTTTAAGTTATGAAACTTGCAGGAAATTTTAATGGTGCAAAGACCTTATATGTCAAAAGATCAAGGCAAACTTGATTTCTCATGTCATGACTCATTTTATTCCTGATTGCAAAGCTGAATTTTCAGCATCATTACTCCAGTCTTCAGTGTCGCATGATCCTTTAGAAATCATTCTAATATGCTGATTTGCTGCTCAAGAAACATTTCTTATTATCAATGTTGAAAAAAGTTGATTTTGATTTGGCAGACAAAAGTTTGTAAGCATTAATATTTAGATTTTTTTTTGTGTGCATGATTTTATAAAGAAGAATCATATATCAGCCTCTTTTTTTTTTTCAAATCTCTGCAGTTATACACATACATTTTTACTTTACAACCCACAAAATATATCCGAATGACTTTTAATACAGAAACAAAAACATGTTTCGTATGAAAAATGCTTAAATTTTTTGGTGAATTACATTTATTAGATTTTCTTTTTTTTTTTTTCTTTTTTTTTTGGGATTAACTGAATAGAGCAAAAAATAGACAAACTATTTAGATAGGAGTAACCTGTTTAATCCGAGCACTTTGATCTTGTAGAGCACGGTCGACCACTTCCTCCTTTCGCCTCAGTTAGCAGTTGAAATGAAATACAAATGGCAATACTCGAGCCATTTAATCGAGGGCACTATTAGATTATGTACGGTACAAACTTTGCGCGAAGCCTGAAGTTGTTCCAGTTGCTGACGCTAGGAGCTGTCCGCGGTACTGAAACGGCTCGACTCAGTCTGAGAGGTGCTGACAGAAATTGAACATTCTCTGGCTCTCCTCCGTTCACAATTATAAATCTGATCAGAGCTCCCGTCTCGCGCAGCGACCTCGTTCCTCACGGCGCGTGCGGCGGAGGTCTCGCGGAACGTTTGTGTCCTGCTCCTCTTTAAATAAGTGTTTTAATACAAGGACATATTCTGTGATAGGAACCCACTGCCGCGAGCATGAACTCGACAAGAAATTACAAACCAAGCATGGTCATTCTGATTCTGGCCGTATTTGCTGGCTTGGGGATGACACGAGGGCAAGGTAAGAATTTATATTTAAAATTCTAAACATTAGAAATACTTGTTCTGTTGTCCACGCGATTAGCGGATTGGATACGCGCAGCTCCACAGAGCCCGATGTGTAGATGATGCGAGCGCGAGACCCATTTCTCACTGTATTGTACCTTTGTTTGCGGAGGAAAAAAAACTCCGGTTTGAGAAACATCTTTGTGCCGAGGAGGCTATTTAAGACGTTTCAATAGTAGCCTACTTTGGTTGCACGCGAGAATCACACATTGCACAACAGAAGGACTCGTAAGTCACAAAGTCATCGGCGTAATTATGATAAAGCACGCATAGGATTGACAGCACAGCGCGTAACAGTGTATTTTTTTTTATTGCTCTACGCTCTGACTTCATATTTTTTTTAAAGCATTGCATAATTTTTATACGAGTCAGAGCTGTATATGTTTCATTCTCTCGTTTTCCATTTTTCATGTGTAATAGCTGTTCTCTGTATACACTGTTTATATGACGTAAAGTTAGAACACATTCCCAGATCTTTGTTTGGAGATTTATCTCATCAGTATGTTAAATGTGATTGTGTATAACAAGGTGAAAACTTTGAGGTTCAACAGGTTTTTAATTTGGGGATCACAGCGTGACATTATCTTCACTGATTTAGAAGTGAAACAGACTTTCAGTGATAATAAAGATTGGATCCGCACCTTCATTTTTTTCACTGTAACTGTCACTGTAAATTGCATTTTACTTAAAGGAAACATTGCATTCACAGTAATCTTATTTAAATATCTGAGACTATCATTGTATTTTATTGTGGTAGAGAAAAGGAAAGATGTTAAACAAAAGCACAAATGTTTGAATCGAGTATTATGTAGTTCTAATATAAACTGTAGGCCTGTTTCAGATCGTTCCTTTACACCACACTATTGATAGAATAAGTGAGTGACATCTTCTGTACAGTTTACATCATGTTTCATTTCTAGTAATTGTCACTTTAACAATATAACAAACTGTAACACACACTTTGACATGGGTGTCTCACAATTTGCATTCAGTTTGAAGGTTGTACCTAGTGTCTTGCTAGTGCATGTTCATCTTTAAAACGTTGATTTAAATTCACACAATATATAAACAGAATAACACTATATGCTGTAGCTCTGCAGTTTGCTCTATATACTGTAGCTCACTGAAACCTGCTACAGTCATTTCTCAGGCACAGTGTAGCCCATGTTCACTCAAAGCTGTTGTACACCATACCTCAGAGCTCTGTGTTGTTTTTAGCTTTTGTCTGACAATTCCCCTCACTCTTTTTGTCTTACTGTAAAAGCTCGGCGAGCAATACAAGGGATAATCCTGTGTTATTTGTCAAGAGCAGCTCCATGCAGTATACTTTTGAGAGATGCAGCACTCTTTTCTCTGTAAAAATCCTTTAAAAATATAAGAAACAACAGGAAACTGATTGCATGTCAGCCAAGTTACATGTAAATGTATTTCCATGTTGAAGTTCTTCCAATTCAAGAGTACCTTTACACTTTTACTCACCTGTCAACTGCTGTTGAGAGACTTGCAAAGCAATCAACTTGCCATCATTCGAGAAGAATCTTTCATTTGCAAATGTGATAAGTTTCCTAGTTTTAGGTGACAGCATATAAATTGCTCTTCGTAGTTAAGACTGATTGAAAGAATCTGAGCCTTTTCATCCTGTCTCATGTTTCAGACTCATTTTGTCTGTCTTAACTAATTACGTCTCGTGCTGTATTGATTATATATCGGTGATTGGAACATTGACCTTTTTTGCTATGAGTGTATGAGTCAGTGTTTTCCGATCAGTCACCTTCAGGACGGTGTGATGAGGCTTCAGGGCTGCGCGCTGAATGGCTCTTACCTTGAAAAGCACTCTGACTAATGCACAGCTCCATCATTACACAGTGAGCATAGACAGGAGGCTAAAAGCAGGGCCCACCACTCACAAATGGATGATGGGCTATACAAGAAACGCAGGAAGGTCGGGGGTCAATTTGCTCTGGTCTGTGCTGTCCTGCTGTGATAGACGCATATGTAAATACATATTTAGTGCCTGCGCACCAGGAAAGCACGCTGGAAAAGACTAATGTTAACGTGTAAAAAAATATGTGACTCATGTTACGGATGTTTTGAACAAAGCAAAGGTGCCAGTACAAATGTTTTTAAATGAGATTCAGTGGTGTATAGACATCCTCACGGCTCCCTAATGGCATTGTGGGCAAATGCTATAGCAGTGGTTAAATTTGTAATCTAGAGCAGTTTCTACACTACGTTCAGTAGCTCATCTAAGCATATGGTGCATTTACAAAGACTTTTTAATGCAGCATTGAATTGCATGCACAATGAATGGAAAACTATGGTGTGAATGTCATAACAGAGCTGCTTGTGTATGGTGTTGGAACCTTTACCAGCTTTACCAGCGGCTTCACTGTAATGCAGTGTTATGATTGTAATGGAGCTCCATTCTAGAATCTTTGCTGCAGAATGGCTTCTCTCATTTACAGCAAATTTACACTTTGACAGAAATCTCTTAACCAAAATATTAGAACCGAGCGAAGGAAAAGCGCAATGAAGATATAAATTAGGGACGCACAATGTATCTGTACCTTTATTTTGATTAAAATATGCTCTGTGGTTATCATTACTTTAAGGGACTACAAAATAAATTCATACTGTACCTCCTACATGAAGTTGCTATATAGGGACTACAACGGTTTTCTCTTTCATCAAATATCCTTGTGGTAGCTGTAGTCTATATTAATATTGGTTATTGATCGCTATTCGATATTACCTTTACCATCATCTTACGCTAAAAAATGAACAATGTTAATTGTAGTCTTTAGCAAATCTCAACCATACACAATGGATAGCTATTTTTCATACTGTACATTATAATGTTGTGATGCCTAAATTCACTTTTCGCATTTAAAATGCATTTTATTTGTAATTAATTTTATTAGACAACATAGTGTTGAATTGTAACATTTGCCATTTATTGGTCATTGACGTTAACATTAAAATAATTATTGACTTGTATCAGTCAGTATTGTATCTATGAATTTGTGCATTTCTAATATTATTAATAAAAAGAGGGCTATATTGCCCAACTTTGTTGAAGTAAAAAGACTGAAATAGTATTTTCTTATAAATCAAACTCCAATCATTTTGAAAAAAAAACAACATTTTTTTACAGTGTATAAGTCCTACAATGTTTTTCTCATTCATCAAGCATGTAAACTCACATCCTTGTGGTGGCTGTAGTCCATATTTAGCCACTTTTTAGCAAACGGAGCAGCATTAAAATCCACATTTGAGGAATGACTGTAGTGCCGAATGGTCTCAAAGCAGCCCAAGAAACTAACGCAGTCGTCTGAGCTGCTGTCTGTGCTCTGGCAGTGTGTAAGATCAGACATCCCAGGTCTCCACTGAGAGAATAAGTGTGTCAGTGATGGGTGGACTTGTAGTCAACCCAGCCGAGATCGGCCCTCGAGGTGGGTGAGTGCCACAGCCTGACTCCATTACCTGAAGCGCCAGGGGAAGGGTTCGGCCACACTTCCTCCCAACGCAGCTCATCCTGCTCCGAGAAGGCATTAGGCTCGCACCCTGTCTTTTAGGATCAAGCAATATCACTCAATCAGCAATTTATCAGTGCCCTGTGTCGTCCCAGGCAGTGCTGGAGAAGAAGAATGGAGGGAGGGAGTGATAGTCAGCTTGACCCCTTGACCCCCCCACACACACTCGGTTCAGCAGGAGCTGTGAGGTTGAGCGTCTGCTCTCCTAGTCTTTATTACGACCCTGATAAATGAGTCGGCTGCCGGGCTGGATGGCCTCCTACAGCCACACTGGCAGACCTGCCACTCCTGTAATGCTGATGAATGGTCAGCTGGGACAGCACTCAGCAGACAGTACTGCTGGGAGAAATCTGGACGCTGCCAGGGTGCCCAGCCTCCCGCTGTCAGCACAACTGGCACATACGCACCATGGCCATTGAGGCAAGAGAGGCAGGGCCTTCTTAAAAATGTCTACAGTACAAAAATAAAACAATGCAAATATTATGAAATATGCTATTAAAAAGTAGATAAGCAAGAGGGACACTGTCCAACAGCAACATAACATAAACAGTGTACCTGTACGTCCTTTGGGTTTGGTGGAGAATGAACGGGTAAACGTCACGTTAAAGGAAGCAAAACCTCCATTGCGCTATGATTGGCCTATTGCGCTGTTCACGTGATAAAGCCTCTCATTTTCATACGTTTTCCACATCCCCACATCAGTCTAAATTAATAAATATTATAATGGTGTTAATGGGAAGACTAATTATAAAATAAACAACTCATCCACAGAGATATCAAGGCTTTGTCACATCAAAATCAAACTTGGAATGACTTGAAAAGGCAACCTGTAAGTTTTTTTTTTTTTTTTTTAACTATCAGCTTTTCTGAAGTTGTGTGTGTGTGTGTGTGTGTGTGTGTGTGTGTGTGTGTGTGTGTTTGTGTGTCCATCATGACACCTGCAGTGTTTACTGAGCTTTGATGACTGATGATCCAAAAATTAGTTGAATGTTTAACAGAGCAGCTGAACAGCAGTTTACATATAAAATATACATGAAATTAGAAATTTGTTACTGTGTTTTATAATTATTATTTTGGAATAAATGTAAAAATGCTTAAAAATGCTACATTGGTGAGAAAACATCCATTCCATTGAAAATGCACACATTTATTTTTGAAAGTGCAAGTTATTTAACCTGGAAAATGTGTCAACATTAAATGTAACTGGAACATTAATTTACATTGTGTTAAAATACCACACATAAAAACTGTGCTACATGACCTGCTCTTACCATCGTACAGTATCTAACCCACTTAAAGAGCATTTGAAGTTCTTTTGTAGCGGCTACATCTGAACATCTGTGCATGATGATCAATGACTTTGTCAGGCTTCCAAAGGCCAGATGGTAAAGATGGAAATGTAGGGAGTTCAGATGTAGAGGCGAGATTGAAATAACGCTATTGCCTTACTGAACTCATCGTACTATAATAGATCTGGGCTATATACGGATGAGAAGAAGGCATAATGTGGCCCAGGAGTCTGACAGGCTTGAGTCTAATTATAAAACGCGTATTTTTGCAGTCTAGTCTTTATGTTTGCTCTTGACCTGAATATGCCATAGTCTATATCCTTTCCTAATGATTCCCGTGCTGTTTTGCACTGCAACATTGTGCTCGTGCGCACATCGTGCTTGCTTGACTCAAAAAGGATTAAAAACGTTGTTGCCCATTTTTGCTGTTTTCTTCGCCCTGATAAAAATGGAAGCCCTTGCTGTGGCTCTCTCGTCCTTTAACCCACACTGTATGTGTGTTTGTTTTTACGGCCCGTTTTAATCTCTGGCCGTGGCAGGAGCATGGGGTGTAATGGTGCTTTATGTGCTTGTCCTGCCCCTTCCATAACTCAGCCCGCCACGCTTTTTTACATCACTTTCTACGGCATTCTAGGAAGCACATTATGGTTTACAATTTAATTCAGTCATGTCCTTCTCCAGAAAATGAATGGGTGCAAATTGCCGATGAGAGCATGATTGAATTCACTGACCCCCTCCCCCAGCTTTTATTATACACACACGGTTATAAGTCAAGGGTGGCGAGATTATGTTTGTATAGATTAACCGCAGATGGCGGATGTATTATGAGACAGATGAGGACTTATTTCAACTGAAATAAATCAGATACTTTAAACTTAAATAGTTTTTGCAATGTTATATTAGATATCATGTTTGGCTGCCGTTTGTATTTATGCAGAATAATCGGTAAAACAGGGCTCCAGACTGCGACTAATATGCCTTTTCATCAAGATATCATCATGTGCATGAGCCACGATGAACAAATGACTCTTATGAAGCAGTTCAGTTTACTGATTTGAATCAGACTCGCTTGGTGAATTATTCAGAGGTGTTCACAGCTGACCCTTTCAGAGTCATTTTTATATTATGTCCGATTCTTGAAAAAATTACTCTTACAAGCCAGTTTTTATGAGTCAGTCAAAATGTTTCATGAAACAGCTTTTAGTTAGCGGTTTGAATCAGACTTGTTTTGTGAATCATTATAGGTGTAACCTCTGAACCACGAGTCATTTGTTGGTTAAGTCCGATTCGGACTAGGAACCAGGAACCATTTATGTAATGTATAGGGGAGAGCGGGGCACAATCTTTTTTGACTTTCTCAGTTTGTGTAAATCTACTTAGGGTTCATAGTATTTATTTTTCCCCACATTAATTTCACATATGTCTAGTAAAATTGTGGTTTTGTTTTATTAATACAGTGTATACTTTTTTTGATATATCCCGAAAGAATGGAAGTGAAATGTGACAACATGCCCCATGTGAGGGGCACATTGTAACATGACCATATGACAGCTTAAAATCTAATAAAAAAAACAGACTAACTAAAATATTTTCTCAATAAAATACAATTATTAACTTTTTCATATAACATAATGGCATTTTTTTAATAATTAAAAATAAAATAAAATTTGAGTTTGACAACGAACACACCGGAAAACACAGCTATACAACATAGTTCAAAACATAATAATAATGAATAATTTCTGAACATTGACTCTCAGTCTTTATTCATGTTTTCTCAATAGAATTCATAAAAGTATAGAATAGAATAGCATAGTTCTAATAGGGGCACATTGTAACACAGTGTTACAACATGCCCCACCTGCACAACTGGGATTTAAACCCTGCTAATGTCTTCTGCTAGTTAGCGAAGCATTAAAGAACCATATCAACTGTTAAATAACTGATATGATTAAAATAATATCAGATTTGTCTAATTTAAAATAAACACCAAAAATAGAGATGAAAAATTAACATAAGTAAGACATTTACTTTTGCTATGGTTAAATAAATGTTCAGTGGTATCGTCCAAAGATTTCTGAATTTTGGCGTAATTTTTTCTATATATAGTGTTGATATGGCAACTAGTAAATACACTAGTTTCAAGTTTTGTCATGCTGGCATGTGTGGAAGTATTTAAAACAAGGGTGTTACAACAAGCCCTGCTTTCCCACTTAAGGTTCTAGTGACTTATTTTTAAATGACAGTGTATAAATAAAGATAGATATTCACAGCAGATTTTGATATTCATATTTTTATAGACACATATTGGTTATTTTTAGTACATAAGATCCAATTGTAAGTTTGAATCAGATGTAAGGGAGACATGTTGAAGTCATAATACTTTTTTAAAAACAGGCCGAATGAATAGCCATCTTTATTGAGTGAATCTGTAATTTGGCTCCTAAACGTTTAAAAACTAAATGATGGAGTCATTGGCTTCTAAAATTACTAGTCCAGAGCCGTATAAAATATATACTGTATTTCGAACACGTTCAGACACTTCAGTTTGTGTAATATCCAGTATTTCCTCTCTTTTTGAAAAGTGACCTTTGAGTGTGTTTGGGCTTTAGACATATAATATGTCTTTACTGCCGTTCCAAAACCTAGCTGAAGGGCCCCCAAATGTTTTGAGCCGCTGATAAACGACAAACTCCCTCTACCCCCCCGCACCCCCCCTCCTTCACCCCCACCTCTGCCTGTCTCTTCTGCCGAGGAAAAGCAATTTGCTCTTGGTGATCCGATGCAATCAGTTGTGCTTCATGGCTTTCAAAAAAAAAAAAAAAAAAAAACAAGGCTGAAAAAAGGCAAACATAAACAGAAGGGAAGGAGAAAAAAAAAATTGCGAGAGAGGGACATCACTATTAATTAAACCACGCGCTCCCGAGTTCTGATGATCATGTGCAGGAGCTGCAAATATTCAACACCTGTTTTTTTGATTACCAGTGATTAACCTATTGCAGTGTGCCTCAGACTCTCATCAAGAGCCATTCAGTGCATGAAGACCCTCCTTAAATACTCCTTTTCACAGCGCTCACATGAAAATGAGTGTTATTGTGCCTGTGCGTCTGCCCCTCCTTTAGGACAGAAGTTGTGAATCAGGCTTTGACAGTTTCCAGGTGCCGAGGCGATGGGAAAGCTTTAACATGCGCTCTTTCTCTCTTTCTTTCTCTCTGGCATAACAGTCTCTGAGGCATGGCTGACGGTTCCACAGCCTTGTGAAGTGTATATCCCAATTGCTTTTTCCCCCAGCGCCGCTTCTCTCGGGTTGTGTTAGTTTGCTTCAGAAGCCCTTTTGCGGTTTGCCATGTGTGTGTATATATGCCTTTTCCCCTTTCGCTCTTGCTCCTCATCTCACTCAAGAGCTTGTCTGATGCGCTAAACATCTGCCGCGCTCAAAAGCACCTGCATGCCCGCTCAGCCTCTGTATTCTGACAAGCTTCCACTTCATTTGATCTCCACTTCCACTGTTTTTTTTTTAAAAAGCCCAAACTGTATATTATTGAACCAGCAGCTCACGTTGTGAAATGCGGCAGTCTTGATAGCAGGCAAAACGCCATCTCTGTCAATACCGCTTTTCAGAGCCGCTGCTGTCCTTTCATTTAGATTTCTTCCCTTGTCCAGCAAGATGCACAGCTGGGGTCCCACCAAAGCCACCGGTGACGCCTGTAAGGGGACTGTGGGACGCTAATAATTTGTAACTCCACAATAAAGGCTTTCAACCCACTTGAGGGGAGAATGGAAAGCTGGTGAATATTCATTACAAATCAATGAGCCAATCTCCCACGCCATCGGCTGGTGTCTACGGCTCTATATTCGGCCCATCTTGGCTTATGCTGGTGATGTATTGCGCTCATAAATTTTGTGGTTCTTTTCTTCTAGGTTTTATGTTAGCAGTATTGATGGATGGACGGTGAGTCCGCTGATCTCTTCACTATCTGAGAGATTGATCCAGACCTTTGTTTTACCTCTGTCCTTCCCTCCCCTTTTGCAAAAGTAGTACATTTTAGCATACTTATTATGGAAATAACATACTTTGAAAGAATATGCTTAAGTGCAAACTGAATGCAATGTTTTCATTTCATGTTAGTTACAATAAAATGGAAAAGGTTTATAGTTTAAAAGGTTTTTGACCCACTTATGTAGGACTTAAGTACATATTTTTATGTAATTTCATAATACTTCTATTGTCTTAGAAATATGGTTAAAGTGTACAGCCGAATGTACTGACAAGCATTCATGGTAAACTGAAATATACTTCATTTATATTGAAACTTTTATGTCATGAAATACACATTTAATTGTAATGAAGTTTCAATTTAGTACATTTAATATATTTAACAACACACTACAGTTAAATTATAATCAATTACTTTACAGGGGCTTTAGCATATTAGTCCGCACATCAAAATAAGTGTACTTTAAAGCATAACAAAAGATTATTAAAACAAAATACTCAAAGTGCACTCTTAAGTAAGCTTAGGTGGCCTTTTATTTCATTTATATTATCTGCAACTTTTAATTTAAAATTATAAAGTGCACTTTTTTAATAGTCTACTTAAGTGCATTAAGAAACAGTCATTAAAATGTACTTTTTTACTTAAGTATACTTAAATGATTTTGGTCAAACTTTAGATTAGGGTCCAATTCTCACTATTTACTAACTATGACTTTTTCCACTACTTATTAATAGAAAGTAAGGTTGTTGCTAAGTTTAGGTATTGGGTAGGAATTTGGTAGGATTAAGGGATGTAGAATACGGTCATACAGAATATGGCATTAATATGTGCTTTATAAGTACTAATAAACAGCCAATATCCTAGTAATATCTATGCTAATAAGCAACTAATTAATAGTGAGAATTGAACCCTAAGCTAAAGTGTTACCATGTTTTTCTTCCATTAGTATTATATTATCTGAAAGTGCAATTTTTAAAAACTATACTTAGGATTTAAAGTACACTACAAATGCACTTTCAGTACAATTAAGCACGCTTCTTTTTCAAAAGGGTCATCACTGCAATTATTTCTGAATGAGGCTGTCCATCTGGCCGAAGTGAGAGGAGGTATCCCCAAAACAAACAAAAAAACTGAAAAAAGGTGTAATATGCATGTGGATGCCGTCAGATGGTGCGCCAGCCTCTCCACCGCACATGTCTCCCACGCCCTGTCTCCATATCGATCCGTTAGTCAGAGGAAAGCAAACTACGGATCAGCTGCTTATTGTCCCTCATGGATTGGCAGACTGTGTACGCCCGGTTAATTGGGCCTGGCGTCTGTGGCACATGCAGAACCATAGGCTCTCCGCTACAATTAAGTCTCCGACAACCTTCCCGTCCCTTCCCTCCGTTTGAAGTGCCAGCTCCCATCTAGAAGCTACTTCATCTAGAGCGTTCCCCAGCAGGGTGCAGCAGTTAGGGAGACGGCAGGTAATCACTGGAGGAACATTTGGAGCGGAGCAGGAGTGCATCCTTGCTTTCTCCGCTTCAAAGCATTGAACAGAACGTGACTTAACATACGGCCTGTTTATGTGGACACTGTTGTAGGTTACTGATCGAGATTATAGGAGTAGTGATCATCAAACTTTCTGATGTCAAAGGGAGATCCTTCCTAAAATATGTAGGCAGCTAGTTTACAGTATATTGCTTAGGTATAGCCATTCAGAGGTTTGGGGTCGTTTATTTTTTAATGTTTTTGAAAACTGCCTCGTAAAATCACCATAAAAAGCAATTTATTCCTGTGATGGTAAAGCTGAATTTTCAGCATCATTACTTCAGTCTTCAGTGTCACATGATCCTTCAGAAATCATTCTAGTCATTCTGATTTGGTGCTTAAGAAACATTTCTTTTAATTTTGTTGTTAAAACATTTGTGCTGCTTAATATTTTTCTCTGAAACTGTGATAACTTTTTTTATACCATAATATACATTTCTTTACTGTCACTTTTGATGAATTTAATACATCCTTCCTTACTAAATTAAAGAATATCTTCTTTTAAAAAGGGGTCAGTAAATGACAGATTTTTTTCTGCCCTACATGAACATGATACATTTTGTCTCTAAAAATCTTTTCTTAAAAAAAAGAAAAGAAAGCTGCACAAACAGCACAGTTTTGAGGGCATTTATAGTCTGCCAAACTTGCATAGAAAGGAGGTGTGTTAGTGCTGAAACTAATAATTTAAATGCATAATGGCATTATTTCAGTGCTTTTTGTCTCTGGTTAGGCTGGATTGCGGTTGATTTGGTAAATAAGACCTAGGTTTCTGTGCTGAAGAACTGTTCAGTAAATCCACTCTGTAATATCTGTAAATACATAAGTTGCCACTCACTGGGATCTAAAATGTTGGATCATCTATGCGGCACAAATGATTGTCATTAGTTGTGTCTTTCTACGGAGAGGAAGAGGGAAAGAGAGGGATTTGAACTACGCTAGCATTGGCGACGACATACCTCAAAGTAATTTCCCTCCCATCACATTTTGCATTTACCATAAAGTCCCTCATTCCCCATAAAGGACTGATTGATGGCTTGCCAGGGATTGTGCCTAGCATACACCCCTAGTGCTTAAGGATATTCAAATCGCTTTGTGCCCTTGCTCTCACAGATCTCGCACTAGCAGGATGATTTAAAGGTGGTAACAAGATGTGCTCCAGGGCGCAAAATATTGAACACCATCAACGATGCAGTGACTGAACAAAATGCCTGTCAGTTAAAACAAGCTATTAGATCACAGGCGAAACTGCTCTTCTCTTGCATATAAATCCTGCCCTCTGCTCCCAAATCTATCACGCAGATGAAGCAAATCCCCGAATGCACTACTTCTTTTCTGCATTAATGTGTATTTACTTAGAAGATAGAAAACATATTGTGTGCTAGCACAATGCAGATATGATTCATCCCTCTAAACTCTTTAAAATATAAACACCTTGCAAGGTCTGTTTTCATTCCTCTATATAGTCCTTTTCTTTAGACTAACGTAATGAGCATCCTGCCGCAGGTTGTGGATAGAGCTCGTCCTGCGGAGCTCGAGTTAATGAACTTCGTTTATGTGCCGAGCCCAGTGTCAGGCCCTTAAGAGTCCCAGACATTTCCGTAATAAAGATAAATCATGCAAATCTGGGGTGTTTGCACAGGACTGTGTCGCTCGCTGTGAATCACTTCGCTCATTATTTACCTTTACTATGTTGCCACATCGCACCGAAAGCTAAATAGATGGATTTCGAGTTACTAAAGTAAGACAAATTTCCTACTGTTTTAACACCTACTTTTTTTGCACATAAACACACATAGGTTTAAAGGCATTCAAGACAAACCGAAAAGCAAAATGTTGAAGGAATAGACTGGACCAAGGCTTCAAGTGGCTTTAAACTGACAGTTCTTCAGTGATTTTTCTTCCACTGCGCTACCGTTAGCGGGAGACACTGTGGAGCGGAAGCACTAATAGCCTTGGTTGCAGCATTCTGGCTGCCATTTATGATTCTAATGATTACAGCTGAACACATCTTTTGTTTGCAAGTGTCAGAAGTTTTGAGCATACTAGGAATAGCAAGGTTTTTATATTATGTTGGAGATAGCAGGAAACGGGAGATGGGTGAATGGCGTTATTTGCCCCTTACCGAGGCCATATTAACTCTGCAGGCAGTGCAGTCTGTGAAGGAGCAGATGTGAGACTGGAATAGAGCAAATGCTCTGCACTGTACAACCAGCTGCGGCGTGGTTAGCCCTGATTGGAGCCTTTTCTGCTTTAGAGCACTTATTCATTGATTGATTGATGCATTCAAACCCAGCCGTTCATTATGGGCACTTTTTCTGCTTCCCCTGTGACTGATATTCAAAAGGGATGTGCGGTTCCTGAAATCGATCGTTGAATTTTCTGGCAGTGAGAAGGGGACAGAATTGGACACAGTCAGTGTGGGCAATCGTTTGCCAATTAAATGTTTGTTAATAAGCTTATCAGTGGTTTTGATTTATCCATTTTGTGCCTGATCTATACAGATAATGAATATCTTCTCAAATAGACAATGTACTGTATGCATATTTAATAGTGATGTTTTAATGGGGCACATTGTATTGCTTTTATTTGAATTTGAATAATGCATCTTAATATTGGCATCTTAATATTGATAACTGGCATCTTAATATTGAACTGCAAGTAAAGCCAGGGACACACCTAACGACTGCAAGGCCGATTATGAATGTAATGTGATAATTATCTGCTCCAGTCATTGGAAACCATCTTTAAGTGTGTTCAGTTCAGTCTTAGAATGTTTCAGCTAGTCGTTAAATGTGTCCCCATTTATAGGTTGTTTCTTCCTAAAAGCACTATGCTATCCCGACAGTTTGGGGCGGGGCTATCTGTTGTTTGAATGCAGTAATTTAGCATGTTTGGTGGGAAATAAAAAAAAAAAAAGTTTTCACACTTTACATTACGATGTTGTGAGGCTTAAATGCACATTTAAACCGATTAATTTATTTCAGATTTCTACTTTTTTTTTTATATATTTAGTTAGACAATATTATTATTTTCTTGTACTCGTTTTTGGCCATAATATGAAAATAATTGTCACCTGTATATGCTAGAATTTTAATAATGATAAATCTCTACTGAAGATATCAAAATAGATTCAGAATATTTGGTAGAATGGCCTCTTTAACACTTTAGAATTATTTTTTATTCAGTAATTGCAAGACAAACCCTCGGCTTTGGGGAAAAACAAAACAAAATGGCTGACTCTTGTTCCGTGCTGACAGATTTGGAGTACAGAGTGAACATCACAGCTCCTATAGGCTTTTAATGAATTGAGGGAGACAAGTGATGGTCACATTGATTACCTTTTTCGTCCCATGCTGTTCATTTCTTATTGTGTTAGTGGCCAGCAGCAGCTCTGGGTTTTGAATCACATGTAATGACTTACAGTTTGAAGGTTTGCCAGCCACTATTCATGAGCAGTGAGCCACTCCAATCAATGTTTTCACACAGCTGTTCCAAACCTAGCATTATGAAGACATTTTTGTTGTTCAGAAACTGCAAAATGCCAGTTGGTACAGCGGCAGGATGAAGTGGCATTGACAGTAATGATTACATTAATATTAATCCTGGTGTTTGCCATTTATTTGTCATTTTTGCTTTGGCAAAAGTGTAATAAATGACTCACTGAGGAACAGCAGGCTGTGGTTGATATTTCCTGTGGGTGTAGTTGCCCTTCTGTGGGAGCCAATCATGTTCCACAGAAATCTCAGCTGTTTTGCCTTTGGGAAGTTTAGTCTAGAAACCAGCCCTATAGATTCTGCATACTGATGAACTTGACAACGGCAATGAATTGTGTAAGTGTAGTACATCTGAAGTTGCTGATCAGATTAAACTGTATCAGTAGAGTTTTCACAAAAGAATCAATATCCAAAGTACAGATAACCCAGTAAATGTTGTTTGAATGGTTTGGTTTCTAAATAAGCAAGGCCTTGATGGAATTAAGGGAGCAAAAAAAGTTGAATGCAGGGGCTAGCCAGTCGCACTTTGTTTTGTGTTTGCTGATGCAATAATATTGAACAGTGTGCAATGTATCAGGATGACAGCAATCAGAGTGAACCGCTTAGTTCTGGTGACACTGCACTTAATAAAATCTGTGAGGGTGATGCATCTTTTCGCATAATATGCCACACTGGCACAAACAAATACAGAGAGACACTATTAAAAATTACAATATTAAAAAATAAAGAGAGAACGACTGTGCGCAACCAGGAGAGAGGAAGAAATATTTTTTATTTTGTTTTTGAAATGTCCTTGAGCCCTTGTGCTTTGGGGATTTTTGTTTTTTTGTCTCTGCTTCGGAGTCGGAGATCTTTATAATTAGTCTCTGTTGTGAAAAATGTCTTCGGACTCAAAAAATGTCTGTCTTGGATTTCTGTGAAATGGAAATGTGACAAGTGAAATATTGATCCGGTTAAAGTATTCATTCTGTTTGTTTCAACCTCACTCTCTCGTTTCCCTGATGTGTTGTATTGAGTATGTTTTGTTTTCATGGTCATACATACAGTATAGATGGGGAAAAAAATGTCAAGAACATTTATAGGTTATATTTAACATAAAAATGACAATTAAAAAAAAAAAAAAAAAACTTCTCTATACTGTGAATGTGAAAAAGATATTATTAAAGAAATTATTCATAGTACAATAGTGGTATTTTTTTTTGAGAATCCCCATTGAGAATAGTGGGAATTAATGAAGAAAAATGTGGATGTTCTTAATTGTCATGAAATTTGATTTTGTTTGTGAAATGCTTTGTGAGATTCACCCATGCATCTCTATATATTCACTTACACTGCTGTGTCTAATTGCTGTTATGCTGGATATTGTGTGCAATTCTCCAATATTCCGTTGCTTATTTGAATGTTACCCAGGGTGGGAATTATGTAATTTTAGGGGCAAGGCCATTTGGCCTCCACCTTTTTTTTTTTTTTAGGGGCACCAAGGCCATATGACAGGGCACAAAGGCCATCGTACAATTCGATGGTTTTCCCATTCAGATTGATACCATAACATCCTAATTTGGAATAAGACATGGATTATGACTTTTTTAATAAAAAAAAACATTTTTTAATGAGAGAGAGAGAGAGAGAGAGAGCGCCATTACATCCAGAAGGTATACACCCTCACACAACAATAGAAACAACACAAATGCCAATAAAAGCATTCAGAAACAACACAAATGCCAATAAAAGCATTCAGAAACAACACAAATGCCAATAAATTAATAATTTCCTGCATTGTCGAACGCTCTTCTTCATGTGTTTCAAATATGGACTATAATGTTCAGTAGAGCGCCCTCAGGCTGCTGGTATGAATTGAAAACACAGCACATCAGTATACAGCGCTCATAATGATTACATCGACGCATTTGGCTATAAATTCAATAAAATATTATTCCTGTCAATAGAAATCTGATGTAAACTGAGAATATATCAATATTTCTCCAAATCTGCACACTTTTGAGCTAAAAGCCGTGAGGGACGTTGTTTTGTGAATCGCTTTCATGACGACAGCACAGGAGTTTTTTATGAATGGGAGCGTCTGACGCTCATAATTCATATTAAAGGTATCGACTCATTTTTGCATTTCATAACTCCTGACACAAATTAAGACATAACTGTCAATATAAATTTCTCAGAATACAATAGTGTTCAAATACTGAAACGTGAGTCTTATATCTTTTTAATGATGTAAGTTATAGTTTGTCAAGGTAATAACATTAAATCTTATAGTAACTAACTTTGAACTATTACAAAAAAAAAAACGCTTCAGTGCGCCGACGCCGTTACCTCTGGAACCTTGCATAGGGCCCTTTTCTGAAAAGAATAGAATAGCAAATAGATTTTGATATTTTTAGGTCAGTCATATAATGCAGGTCTATGGTCACGGTCTAAAAGAGCAGCCATCCACAGAGTCCAAATTAAAACAATTCCCCATCGTCCAAATTAAACAATTCCCCATCATAAGTACACATTGATGGCCTAAGACACGAAACGAGCGGTTTGTGTGAGAAAACGAACAGTATTTATATAGTTTTTACCTCTTGTAACAGCGACGTCCAAGTGATCTGAGGGCGCGCGCGCTTCCTGCTGTGTGACGTGTGCGCAGACTGGTGCATAGATAGACATATAGATTTCGCCTTGGCTACGGCAGTTCATGAACGAATGCCGTAGCCAAGGCGAAATCTAGTGTATATATCTATGCCCCAGTTTCGACAACAGAGTGTCGTTCTTCTGTTGGTGCTGACGTTACATGCTTCTTGCACTGCTGTTTTGATGCGTGAGATCATCGATGTGATTATGACACTGCACCTGCGCGAATCCACAAACTAATTGAAGTTCAGAGACTACTTGGGTGGAACTTGGACAGGGCCAGGGCACACAGGCCACTGTGGCCGTACGATGATTTTTTTTTCACGGGGCATGAAGGCCAAAGTGTAGGGCAACGGCGGCCATGGCCGCGTGGCCGCGGTATAATTCCCACCCTGATGTTACCTCATATTTTTTTGAAGGAGGATGTCTGACAAGTTTCATTGCTGATTGACAACTCCCTGTGTCTGAATAAATCAGCCATATTCAAGAAGTCATATGTATTTTGATTGACATGCCATCACTCATGGGTAAAAAAGGAAGACTTTCAGGGTATGATGGCAGTATGTAGATCACTGTGTGTTATGTGCCTCCTTTCTTCCACATCATGACGCTGCATCGGATGGGGATGTTTTCATATTAACATTAACGAGATGCCCAAGATATTCAATGCATGAACAAGTACGGTTCATGTCTGGAGCGCCTCACTGCTGTTTTGTGTGTTTTTTTTTTTTTTAAATCCTATTACTGTCGGGTACGGATTTTTTCATACGTCAGCTTAAATATGACTCACTTTGACAGCGTGCCGTAGCGAAAATGGAGAAATCATTACAGCACAAAGCGGTTGATGAAAACCCTCTGATCGGAGGGGTATAATGCGTGTGTGATTTGAGTTTGTAGATATATGTTGCACTGGGCTTGTAACACTGTTGTACCCTGGGAGTAAAGGAGGCTTGGAGCTGACCCCAGGCAGCCTTTGGAAATGCAGGGGCTGAACAGTTCAGCTCACAGGGAAATTGGCCGGCTCGCTGAAGACCCCCCCCAGGCCTGCCCCAGTAAAACCTCCATTAAACAATGTGTCCATTGTCAACCCTTAGCCATCTCTGCCGCGACCCCCTCCAAACCCAATCGTATTGGCTTAACCAGTAAGAACAGGGGGCGGCTGACACTGTAGGGTTGTCTTTCTCTATGGCGTTCAATACAGTGGATTATTTTTTAAGTCTTGTCAGTTTTGTGGTTGAGATTATTGCCACAGTTAGCTTTATTGCTGTCTGGAGGGTTTGTTCTGGCAGATGTGGTTCACTAAGTGTCATGCTGACCGATCTGGACTGTCTAAATTGATGTCTAGACTGCACGCAAAGTATTAAATTGGCCATTACAACAGGCCATTGAACAGTTTGTGCCCACAGAATTCCACGAAAAGCTCAGCAGATTTCCACAGAAATTGAGCGGCCATCCATCACGAAGTCCCGCATATCTTCCATCCTTTGTTTTTTCATTTATGAAATATTTTGGCTTATTTGACAATGCTTATAAGCTAAAATAAGAATGTATCATTTAGTTTTTGTTGATTTTCTCATAGAAAATGTCAGGAAAAAATGCACAGGTTCTGTGTGGGCTTAGCCATGACAGTTTTTGCTTTTTCTCCTCTTCTCTTCTCCTCTCTTTGTTTCTCAGCTGCTGTAATGAGAAGAGAGAATGGAGTTCTTCAGAATGTGCAGAGGGTCTGTAAAGCTCTGAGGCTCAAGAGAACAGGCCAGTACTGTAGGATGACAGTATGGCTGGATCTGAGGATTAATTTGAGATTAGACCAGAGCCGAGATCAGGGAGACCTGGAATAAAGCTGTGCCACATGCATGAGACAGGGCTTTGAGAGAGATGGAATTTATTTCAACAGTAAATCAAACATTAAATCTCTAAACTGGTGCTAATATATAAAGAAACTAGTACAGTTTGGGGCCGTTTACACAGAATGCGGTTTTCCATTCCACTGCTCTACTTTTCCATTATTTTTCTATGCAAACGCGCTAGACTGATGTGTTTGACCGTTGTGCTTGCTTCTTACGTCCCCGTTCCACTTCCTGCATCTAGCCTGGCTAACGTCAGACCTCGTGGTCTGGGAACCACATGTTCATTTTCTCGTATTTGAGGCGTGGTTTACGAATGCCCAGAGCCGTTTATTGGGCGCTACGAATGTCTATCAAATGCGCCTGTACGTAGCTCATAGCCAGTCGTTTCAATTATACCAGATGACGTATGTAGAGCGACAGAAATTCGACGAGGAAGAAGACGATGGGTCAGAGATTTATTTGTACACGATGGCGTTCAGCGACTAAACTACTTAGAACACCATCTAAGGCTGCATCGAAAGGTAACTTCAGGTCTGCTGCCATGTTGGATCCATAGATATAAACAAACTGCTTCGGTGTGTCGCATAGACGTCGTAATCGTCTTGCTGCTCCCTCCCCGTTCTGTGATTGGTTCCCTTTTTGAGGGGAAAATCTGGTCCATGGTGTCCAGGCTCCCTAGCAGCGTGAATAAAATCGCACTGCGCAAGGCAGGGGGAATCCCAGGCTAGCCTGCATCTTGTGTTTTTCAAAGCAAAAGTGATAAAGTGCAAACCAGGTGTGAACCAGGTTTTAGAATTAAAATGATACATCAATTTGATCTAAACACATAAATGTAAATTATATTTTTTCATATATTATACAATGATACATTTCCATAACTTTTATAATAACACTATATATAACTATATTGTATAGGAAATAAAATAACAATAATATTATTATTATTATCATACAATTTATTAAAATATTTTTTTGCATAACACATTAAAATATTTATATTTATGCAAGTGATTATTATTATTATTATTATTATATAGATTATTTTAGTGTAGTGTCATTTATTACATTTCACACCACATTGCTAAACACAATGCTTGGATTAAACCCTAGTCATTTTCATTGGAAACTGAAGCAAATATTATACTCTGCATACTACAGAATTACCAACCTACCCTACCTTTAACTGACAAAATTGCCTTCCCTACCTTTAACCGACAGTTATAATATACTGCATTTTAATAGTGTAAAAATAAAATTTGCTGTTTACCCGAGGTTAAAATCCAACACTACACCCCCATAACAGGCTTAGTCCTTCAGTATAACAGAACAACGTAGGTTCACAACCCTTCTTGCTGCACTCAAAGGAATGAGTCAGAGAAAGCAAGTGAAAAATACTGCTTTTCTCTAAATATTTGATATCTTTTGCCTTTTGCACTGTCCTCACATGCAACACGGTCTGTGCCTGCTTATCTGCCGCTCGGCATTGGTGAGGCTGTGTGGGCCAGGTTGTGTTTAAAAGCACTCAGAAGCTGTCACTAAGTGTTTTGTCTTTGTACTTGCACATATTTGCTTGTGTGTAGCCGTCCCTCCGGTGCGCTGCGTCCTTGTACCTGTGAGAGGATGAGACAAAGCTTGTCTTTCACATAGAGTGATGCTCAGAGGATCTGGAGCACATGGCTTTCAGTGGGCTAGAATGAAAGAGAGGAAATGTGGTGACCCTTAAGTTTGTTCACTGGCCCAGAACTCCTGAATCGTGACTAATATATAACGTCTCTTTCCTGACTGTCTTGTTTTTCCTGGTGTTTTAAAGCTTTACATTGTGTTTTGCAACCAGACATGATACATAAATCCATCTATGAGAAATGTGTCTGTCCACACAAAATGAAACTGCTGCATGATGTGATACAATCAGGGATGCACAGTATATCTGTATCAGATTATTATCTGTTTTTTACCCTATTTTTACATTTCGATTAACACTGCTGTTATCTAACACTAATCTTTAGCAAATCTCAAAATGAATATCCATTTTTCATACTGTACATTATGTTGTGATGCCGAAATTCACTTGTAGCAATTGTTGTAGCAATTGATTTAATTTTTTTTATTTGTTTTAACTAAATATTATTGCATTTTAATATAAGCCATTAGCCTGGCTAACGTCAGACCACTTTCTCTTTGAGACGTGGTCTGGGAACTACATGTTCATTTTCTCGTATTTGAGGCGTGGTTTACGAATGCCCAGAGCCGTTTATTGGGCGCTACAAATGTCTATCAAATGCGCCTGTACGTAGCTCATAGCCAATCGTTTCAATTATACCAGATGACGTATGTAGAGCGACAGATATTCAACGAAGAAGACGATGATGGGTCAGAGATTTATGTGTACACCAGAGTCCTGCACGGGTCCGATTTTGTAAATCCGCACCCGCCCGTACCCGCAGTGCTTAAAACAGCACCCGACCAGTTTTCCGACAGCAGCACTAATTAAAATCTGCACCCGACCCGCTTAAAATAGAACCGACACCCGACCCGCACCCGAAATAAAATCAGTTTAGATAATCACATTATAGACACACTTACAAAAATGTTTATTGCCAGGTCATACAGAAGTTATTACACGACAATTAACACAAGGACAACTTCAGCCGAAGCTGTCAAAAGGCCGGTACATGAAGAACATGGCTAACGTTACCACAAAACTGAGTAGCCTAATAACAGATGCGGCTACAACACTATATCTGCCACGCAATTTCGTCTAGCCTACATCTGACAATTCTGGGTTCAAACACGCCCTGCACACCACACATACTTAACAGTGTTAAATATGAAAAATACTGTTCGATAGAACTGCTTTGTTACCACAGTTTCTGCGTGCTTCCTCAGGGATGAAGTTCCACATTTGCGGCTATCCAACACGAAAATGTTTGCAGCAAAGCCTTTCACAATATTTTCTTCAGATAACTCCAAATTTCTCCCACACACTGGACTTGATTTTTGATGACGTATTGTCGACAACTTTACAATCTCCTATTCTTTTCTTCAACTCCTCAGCATCCATCCCGACGACTGCAAGCAGACCGCGCGCGCGCAGTTATGATGCATTTTTAAAAGTGAAAGTAGCCTAGGTAACGTTATAGATCCTGGGAGGGCGTGGTAAATAATAAACTGATGTGGATTTTAAATTATTTTATCAACTTGAAATACAGGCATATTTTTGTAGATGTGTTCCTAAAAATATGCATATTTTTACGTCTGTCAAAATCTCGCTGCGCTCAAGGCAGCATGGGGAAACCCAGGCTAATAAGCCATATTTATTGGCCTTAACATGAGAACAATTATGAGCTTATCGCATTGGTCAAAATTGAAATATCAGTGCATTCCTAAACACAATCACAGCCCATTAGGAGATATTTCATGTTTAAATGTACAATTATGTGGAGAAGAATTTTGGACCAATCAGATTTCAGGGAGGGTGGGGCTACACAGCGTAACTCCACAAAAAAAAACAAAAAAAAAACCTTAACGCCAAAATCTGGTTAGGACACGTCTAATAGTAAATAACAATAAATTATTACACGCATTATGAGGTCTTTTTCAGTGTGCACATAAAAGGATCGTAAAAGACTATAAAATGCTACAGTAAAAACCTAGTTTTGGTAACCTAAATGGTTACTGTATACAGTGAAAAACTATAATAGATGGCACATTTTATGTAATTTTACAGTAAAACACTGTTAAATGTATAAACAAGTCATCTTAGGATTTGCAGTGAAAAATGTAGATTTAAATTCCGTGTGACACTTTTTTTTTTTTTTTTTTAAATGATCATGTTTTATTTTTAGATCAGTTTTGCAAATTAGGGTTTTATATACAGTACATCAAGTTTTATGACTTATATATTGACATTATACCAGGTAATGAAATAGAATTTTTTTTACTGTCAATTTAAGTTCCGCTGAAACTATTTTAAATATATGCTTGAGTAATTGTTAAATGTCTTAAAAATATGAGTTGAACAGCTTTTAGAATCAAAATGCCGAAGCCTAATTAAATGATGGAATTTCTCCCATCACACTGCTCTGTATTGTAAAGCATGGGAAAACTGCCAGGCTGCCCTTCTTGAGTGGGCAGGTTTTAATCAATTTGTGAAAGGCCAAAAGCAATCTTACTGAGGAGAATGAGGCAGTGCCTCCTACATAGAAGGTCAGCAAAAAAGAAAAAGAAAAAGAAAGAATGAGCTGAATGTATTTCTCAGGCAACTTTTCTGCAGCTCATCTCAGCAGTTGCTTCCATAAAATCGCCCTCGCTCTATTGTTTGTGGGGTAGATTAAAGAGACAGTCATTGAGCGCGAGACGACCCAGAAACTGACCCACTATGCCGCTCTGCTCGCCCTCAGCCTTCACAGACTTGTTTTGATTTACTGTACGCTTCATTTTAAAATACTCCAGTGTTTTACTCGCTGGAGGGATTTGTTGGTGAATGGCTTGGGAGCGGCCTGATTGGACGTCAGCCTTTCACATTTAATTAACAACCTTGTACGTTTGACATAACTGCCATTTTTACAAAACTCATTACAAGAAGGCTGACACTTGCTCTTTTAATGCTCTCTCTCTTTCGCTCACTGTCACTTTCTCTTGCCATCTCACCTCATACAGTATATGCGTACTTGTCTCTTTATTTAGAGGCACTGTATATGCTGTTGGGACTTGTGTAGTACTGCCGCATTGTCAAATTGTCATACAACACATAGCAAAACATTATCCAAAATTCATTAAAATCTATAGCTGGGTTCTTTGTCAGCTGAGCTGAGGCGAATGGGTGTGCTCATGAGAGATAAGTGAGCTTGATGAAGTGTACGCTACCTGCTGCGCTGCTCTTGGCCCTGGACCAGCAGCCTCTTGTTTTTCTGCTGGGAGCTTTAGCTGAAGGCAGAAGAGACAGCTGTGTGTTGGGCTCCTGAACTCTGTTGATCGTGTGCTCTCTGTCTCTTTGTATCTTTTTCCCCCTGCCCTCCATGAGCTCCTCTCAGACAGGGGGAGTACAAATCTTCTCAGCTTGGCTTAATCCAGCAGTGTTGACAGTCTGAGTAAATAAAAAAGATATGTTCAGCACACCCAGCATATTGTCTTTTAAGCTGTGTGTACTCTTTAGTATGAAACCTTCAGAGAATCATCCTGTTTAGTCGTTCTATCTATAACTGTGTGTGTGTATATATATATATATATATATATTTCTTATTAATATTATTTATGATGATTTTTTTTTTTTTTGTCCAATGGACATAATTTGGATTCTATGGGTAGTGCATCCACAGGATATTTTTTATTTATTTTTGCGTATATTCATTGTGTTTATTGTGCAAACACATACCGCCTTGTTATATTTCAATATTACAATATTGAAAGTATCCAAAAATAATACAACATTGAATATTTGTACATTTGAAATATGTCATTTCCACATTTTTTCAATGCAATTATATATCTTTTCTGCAATGAGCAAGTTTCTCTTTAACTCCTGACCTTAACTTCTCCATCTCCTCCTCTCTTGACTTCTTCGCCTCTCTCCTCTAGCCTTGAAATGCAAGCATCTGGAGCAGCAATTTGGGGTGGTATTAGCAGTTCCCTGGCCCTTGGCCTAGCCTTTCTGGCCTAAAGCTTGTGTAGTCCAGGCAGTATTGGTTCCTCCTCTAGCCCTGCCTCTGCACCTTACACAACCATTTCACCCTCTGACCCCACTCAGAGTGGAGGATTATCACAGTGTGCGTGGGGGGAATACGAGAGCAAGCTGCTGACCTTGTGTGCAAAACTTTTTCACACTCCGTATTGTGGCTCGCATTTGCGGACTTGCATTTGACGCTGGTGTGGGTACGTTTTATTCTTTTTTTACAGCCTGAGAAACAGTTAATATTCTGAAGGCCAACAGCTGCCAGAGATGCGGATTAGAGGTTCTTTGTTGAGCTGTAGTTTATCCCATCCTGACAGTGGTCCAGTCCCATGGAGCTCTATCCCTGCTGTGGTGCACGCTGTCTTTTCTAACAATGGACAGTAGATATGTCTAACACAGGGGGTTTAGGCTGTAGATAAACCACAAGATTTCTAAGTAGCTTGATTGTTAAGCTAGGATGAGACTTTAATACAGCAGCACATCTTTTTTCTCTTCTTCAGCTCTAAACGCACTTCATAATGAAAGAGAAAAGCGTGCAACGCTTACTCAGCGTGCCAACGCTGTCCTCATAACGTCATTGAAATTAATGGCTTCCTGCTGAATTAAGGTAGCAATGTCAAGAGGCTCCAAACATCGCAGGTTAGTATGTATACCGGTTCGCCAGACAGTGTCCAGGGTATTTTATGTTTAAATAAATCTCAGACCTTCACACCTTAGGCATTTGCCCAGTTGTAAATGATAAGAAAGATACATAGCTTGAGAAATACTGAGGAGGAGAAAGCTAAGAACTTTTTCAAAGTAGCAAGTCAATTTCATGTTGTTTTTTTGTCTAGTTTTTTTCAAAATCAGGCAAAATAACAATATTTACTGGAATATAATAAAATGTGGTAGCACTTTACAATAAGGACTCATTTGTTAACATTAGTTAATTTATTAACTAACATGAACTAACAAAGAGCAATACATTAATTACTAATCTTTGATAATGTTAGTTCATAAAAATCCAACTGTTCATTGATTGTTCATGTTTGTTCACAATCAATTACCTAATGTTAACGAATACATTTGATTTTAATAATGTTTTAGTAAATGCTGAAATTAACATTAACTAAGATTTAATAAAAGCTGTGGAAGTATTCATTCTAAGTTTATGTTAACTAAAGTAGTTAATAATGTTAACTAATGAAACCTAATTGTAGTGTTACCTAAAATGTTTATAATAATATATCAAATATTTATATTTTGAAATATTATTAATGATTAAATATGTTCATTTATTTTAATTCATCATTTATTTCATTTTATATTATGATTTAAATGTTGCTTACAAAAAATACAGCTACTTCTGAATGATCGTTAATGTAGAAAGAGGCTTTTTTCGTTCCTGATCCTGAAGTTATCTAACCAATTAAAACTTGACCGCTTGACAAAGAAGAGGACCATTTGGAAAGTGACACTTGCGTTACAAAAGATGCTCTTGCATAGAGAGGTGATCGCCATTATGCAGTCCATGAGAGTCAAATGCTGCGACATTCACGTTCCCGAGTGGGAGCATCATCATAATAGAACAATGGAAAAGGCACGAAGAAACTAATGAACTGAGGGTCTGTGTTATTGTCTGGCACTTCTTATCCTCCTGTGAACTGTAGCTAAGAATGCTTCTGTATTATCAGCAGTTTCTCACAACTAGCGCCCATGCCTGACCTTTAAGCTGGAGCTTGAGCGGCTGTTAATTCCATCGGTGTGTCAGAGAGCCAAAGGAGCCGGCCACAAAGAGGAAGTTAACCTGAGGCCCAGAGAGCACTGACTCCATTATTTTAGCAATTACCAGGAGCTGTTAATTTAAAAAAGGACGGGATTCAGCTGTGATTAGATTCGGCTGCTGCCTCTGGCAGAGGAAATGTATTTACACATTATATGCGACATACGCTGTAGAGCTGTCGCAATTTTTTGATCTGATCACGATATTTGTGATAGCCGCGATTATTGTGCACTTTAAATTTCAGCCACATATCGCCATCCAAATAAGAGAAGAATGTTAAGAGCTCCAAATGAAATTGAAACGGTAACACTTTACAATAAGGTTTCTTTTGTTTAGTTTACATGAACTAACAATGAACAATATTTCTACAGCATTTATCTATCTTTGTTAATGTTAATCTTAACATTTACTAATCCATGTTTTTACAGATACAACTTTCGATCTTAAAAATTTATGAATATCCTTCTACTTCTGTGCAGTATTTGTTTACAAAGCCTTAAAGAAAGTCATACAGTTGAAGGTGTCCAAAAATTTTTTAATAAAGTAAAATATTATTTGCAGTTACACTTTTTAAATCATTTTAAGCAAAAACATAAAACTTCACAATTACATAACAAAGGATAAAAAGAAATGTAATCATGTGAGTAATGACCATATAGTATCCAAATGTAATGTTAATTTAAATAACTTCATGCTAAGGTGTGTGTGTATTAAGCCTGGTGCTCTTCACGTGTTTGTCAAAAAATATAATTTTTTATTTCAATGAAATGAATGTGCTATATTTATACTATATATACTATTTTTTTTAGGGGATTTTATGGTACTAAATTATATTTACGCTGTATTTATAATCCATTTATTCACTTTTTGAGCATAGACCTGAAAATTAAATTTCCAACTTAAACTGTCGTAAATCTTGAATGCTTTAGAGCACAGAAGTTTGATCTCTTTTCAAAGATGACACTTGTCAGATTATTGCTGAAGTGAAAAAATTTTTAAAAAGTGAACTTAAAAAAAAAATTACAGAATTTAACGTTTATGTTCAAAAAATGATATCTCAAAAAATGCATTCCATTAATTTCTAATGCTGTCATTTTTGACCGCGAGGAGCACAAGTGTGACTATTTTTTACAGGACCATTTAACCTGTTCGAATCAAGTCCATGAATTTTTTTTGTGTGTGTTCACATAGCAAGTGCCAAAACCAAGTTTCGTACCATTCCGATGAAAAAATAATATGACAAAAGTATTTCTGTCAAAGATGGCCGAAGAGCACCAGAGGGTTTAACACTGTTATGAATCTCTTTTGTTCATTTCACTTACAATTTATTTGACATTTAATCTTCAGTCAAAATCTCATGATCACGACAGCCCTACTACACAAAGACTCTCTTGTCCAAAAGTTATCACGTTATGTCATGAACACAAACCCACAAGCATTCTTCTCAACTCTTAAACAGGTACTGCTTTACTTTGGTTTTTCCGGTGGCTGATTGTGGAGTCCATCTTGCGGTGTTTACCCTGTGACTCTGCTCTTGTTTACAGTGGCTGTAATAATAGTATAATGAAAACAGCTTGAGTCTCCATAAGTATGAAATGCACAGGCAGGATTTTTTACATTAAAACAACTGTGAGTTTCCCGCCTGCCACCACCAGCCTATAAATATATGGTCCCCAGAGCACTCCATATGCAAAGCACAGAACAGGTATTTTGTCAAGCCTGCTAGAAATCTACAAATTGGACATGGGAAAGCATGCGAGTCTAGGAGTGCTGATGTGGAGTGGAATTCTTCATGCTTTCTAGTGTTTGCCATAGAAGAATAAATATTCATCTACTGCAATATCTGTGAAAAAAAACGTGTTTGGACAGATTGCGGTTTGCACATCTATTATCAACAGTCTTTAAGAGTCAGGGTCGAAAACGCAAGCTTTCAATCCGTTTATAACACAAACTTGTGTCATGTGGGCACCTTTGATGCTACGCTTCTCTCAATGCTCATGTGAGTTTGATAGAAGCTACTTTTTTTTTTTTTTTTAGGCAAAATGCATGTAAACCTGTCTTGAAATGAAATGTTTGTAGAATATTGGTTTGACAAAACTGTTCTTTCTGTTGATTTGTATATTGTGGAATGAAATTGCCTCTGTTACGCGTGACTGATGATACGACATCATAATTTAAGAATGACTAAGAAAATGTTCCTGTTTAACAAAAACATTATGAAGCTTATGTTCGTCTTAAGGGAGGTGTCTATGTTTGTCTTTTGGTTCGTCTGAGGGATGAAGGCCAAGTTGTCTTTGTATTTCATGCTACATTTCTTGTCATCTGGCACACGGCACAGTGCTGAAGGGAGGACGGAGCGGAATAATGGCTGTTTTTACACACTTGCATCCAAACGGCAATTAGCCTGCATTTCACGCCACATTGGCTCCGTGCTTATACGAGGGTGGAGGGCTCTAGGAACATGTACTCCACCCAGATTGGTGGGACCAACAGCTCCATCAATTCCCCATTACAAAGTCATTTGTCTGAAAATGCTATTCGTATCACTTTCTTTTCATCTGTTACACCTAACAAGGAAATGGAAGGGCAGCCCTCGCTGTAGTCTGCTATGTTTTCTTTCATATGGTCTGATTCTCCCTCAGACATCATTTGCTGTCGTTTTGTTGTTTTATTCTGAACAAATTGACCAGTTTTAGACACATCTTGTACTACATTCAACTGAGTGAATTTGTTTTTGCGATTTTGTGCAAGAAACCCCACTGCAGAAACATCCTCAATTCCTGATCAAAAACATCATGTTCTAGCCACTGAATCAAAAGAGCATTTCTTAACCAGTTAAAACCCAAAGAAAGGAAAATGTTTCATTTGACCATTGTTTTGCTTTCATATAATAATGTGATATATGTAATTCAAAACTAGCTAGGTTAAGCTGTTAGCTTGCTAATAAAGGCTAACTGGAAACACAGAGATTCTACCTTTGGTATATGACTTGATATGTGAAAGGTAATTTAAATGGCTAAGCTTAGTTAAGCTGTTAGCTTGCTAATCAAACGTTAACTTAAACACAGGAAAAGGAAAATGTTTAATTTGACCATTTTTAACTTTCATAATATAATGTGGTATGTCATTCAAAATGCTAAGCTTGGCTAAACTATTAGCTTGCTAACTGAAAACAAATAAAGGGACATGCTTAATTTGACCATTTCAGGGCTGCTGATTTTTTAGTTCAGGTTGGAGTGAGAATTATTCCTGTGGGGGTATTATGATTCATAAGCTTGCGATTCAGTATGATTCATTTGGATATGTTCGTAAATATAGAGTAGGCTCATTTTTTGCAAAAAGCTTCTCTCTAGAGTAGATTTTTCTTGCTATAGTTTATGGACACTGATTGGCTTTTCTGAGATAAATGTAAGGTTACATGACATTGTTTTCAAGCTGTTTTATTGATGTCTTTAACACTGGTTGGGCGATTACATAAGACATGATACATTTCAGTAAGTTCAACATACCTTTGGATGTTCATTCATGTTTATTTTGTACTATAACTAGTAGTAAAGAGGAAGATCATTAGTTTGCGCTCCCACTTCGCTTGAACTGAGCCATTACAGCAATCCGTCACGCTAATTTAAAGGCCCACTGAAGTGCCTTGAAACGCATAGCGTTATTCAATGTGTTGACGTAATTTCTCCTGAAACAGGCAGACAGGGCGGGACATATTGAGCAGCTCCTCCCCTTTTTTTTAAATAGCCAATAACATTTTGTTTATATCACAGCTTGGTCAGAGCCGTTGAGCTTGGCAAAGCCGCATTTGACAGCTAATGACAGCCACAGTCTAATTGATTCCCCTTTTATTCTCTATATAGTGCTTTATGTACCATTCACAATATAGAAAATGGTAATTATGTGAAAAAGTGACTGATTTCAGCCGCAGCTTCAGCGTCTATTTAAAGTGTAGGTGGCGGGATGCTTCAGATTCTAGAGAGCATTTGATTGGACAGAAAATCTTATGAGAACCTGAAGTGCATCCATTGCATTTCATTGATCCATTGCGAGACTGTACGTTTTGAAAGCTTACTGTATATCTTCTTAATGTGAATTTTGTCATTTTTTTGGAGCACACTAGCTTATAGATAACCTTAAGGCTAACATATTCATACTATTAGGAAAAAAACATACATTTTGATTTCATGGGTACATTAAAGAGCGCACAACTAGGGCTGTCACTTTTGTGAAAAAAATCCTGTTCGATTTTTGAGACATAAGTGTTCATTGAATCGATTGTAAAATTGATTTTTCATGTCTAAAGACGTTTCCATTTTCAATGCCAAATATAGGCAAATCCACGGACAACTAACAGGCATTAGGACGAACGTAAAGAGGGCGCTTGAGACTCTCACAAGTTAGCAATATTTCTGATGATTTATTGGCGTGAAGTTTCGTGCACAGTGACAAACAGGAGTGCAACATTCTCGAAAAACAATAAGCAGAGTGGACTGCCATAACGTCAATGAAAAACATCACTGCAGGCTTCAACATGGCTGTGTTTACGATTAGAAATGTCAAACAAATTTCGTCACCGTAGGCGATATAGCCCGTAGCCCGAATATGTATCTGTATGCATGAGACTGTCTGAATACGGCAGAATTCACATTTTTGTTGTAAAAAGAGACATTATGTAGAAGTAGGCTATAATTTGCTGTTATGTGTGTTTGTCAGAGCCTGCAGTTGCTGTGTGACACGCGTTCGCTGCGGGCGTATCGGGACGAGCTGGACGCGCTCCGAGAGAAGGCCGTTAAAATCGATTCCCTATTTTCGTTTTCGAAACTTGTGTTGGTTGGTCCGATCGATTGTGCAATCGATTTTCGAACGTAAAGTGACAGCCCTACGCACAACCGTATTTATCATTTGAATTTCGTAATAAAACGTACAGAATTTGGAAGCTGAGACTTTTCCATGTCCTCTTTGCTCCGCCATATTTTTTTTTAACTGCTTAAAAAAATTTGATGTGTGGCATGAGAACAGCGTCAATTGCCTGACTGAATGTTTGAGACTTTGAATGACTGCCCTGCCATTTTTAACTTTGTAATATAACATGATATGGGTAATTGAAAAGGTAAAGCTAAACTAAGCTGTTAGCTTGCTAACAGAAAGCTATATGTTTAATTTGACTATTTTTTAGCTTCGGTAATATTCCCCTGGTTCCACAGGCAAGGCTTAAGCCTAGTCTCAGACTAAAATGCATGTTTGAGCTGGTTTAACTGAAAGCAACTTGCACTGACATATCTTAATTGAACATTAAAATTCTATTATTAAAGGCCTAATCCTGGCTTATTCTAAGCCCTGTCTGTGAAACCAGGTCATTATGTGCTAAGGCTAGGCTAAACTGTTGCTAACTGAAAAACATGAAGACATTTTTTTTTTTTTTTGATGTGTAGACATTTAATTAATAAAACGTTTTCTGATTACAAATAAATGCACCATGCTTAGTGTTTTTTTCAAGGGCTTTGTTGAGGAGGGTAGCAGTCAATGGGCGGATAGGATCTTGAATGACACTGCTATCTTAAGGTTATCAATACAGTGTTAACTCTCCATGGCTATCAGCGTATTAACTTTTAAATCCTGGTTATCATTTATCAGCCTTAGAACAAATATGTCTCCCGAACTGTCTGTCCTTTCAGATTTAAATGAGCGTATTTGGAGTAAAAGGTCCCAGGGAACAGATCAGGTCTTATCAAAGTGAGCAGAGCTTTGCGTACAGTCTCGGTGGCTCCTGTGCTGGCTCAATGACTTTCAAGGTAAAGCTGACTCTTGATCTCCATTTGTGGTGCCGGCCCCACTGTGGAAAGATCAAGTTGGCCATTAGATCAAAGCGGCTGGTTTCAGAGCAGCTGTGGATTGGGAGACTGGAAAGGGGAGGACAGTCTGAGGGAGGGCAGAGAGACTGACATAGAAATGACTTCTTTGTATAACCCGACTCTTTGAACTGGAGCTTTACCCACAGCACTGATCAAACGGAGGCAGCATGGTGCGCCGTGATCATACGCAATTTATTAAAGTGTTATTTGAGCATCAGGGATACGAGATGGGTCACCACTTAAGCTTTCCGACTGGACCGCTCTGTTCCCCAGAGTCAGAAGCATCTGAATTATTTACTGTAGATCATGGAAGTGCTTATGGCTACAATTTAATGTATGAGGTGTGAAGTGATGGCACTGAATATATGAGACAGCTGACAGATTCATGGCAGCACCTGAGGTGCAGAGCGAGCCTGTCAACTGCAGCAATCAGCCAGTGCTCAACATTCCTACGTGGATCTTAAGTGATGTTGGTCCTCTGCAGGCTGCCCCCTTATGGCCTTCCTGTAACACTGCCAGTCGACAGGGACCTCATTTAATGTCTGACACTTATCGTGTGCTTGGCATGGATTTTAGACCTCTGAGTTGAGCTGCGGTCCTTAGGTGTGCAGCTGAACAGTTATACGCTTACAGGCTCCTTTTGGTAAATGAGCAACACAACACAAAACAAGTTTGCTGACAACACTTTTAGGTTCCTGTTCTGTTTTACATTTGTATTTCTTTTAAACTCAGCTGAAAATGGGTTTCTTGTGGGTTGAAACAACACATTTAGAAATGATGTGGTGGTCTTTAGATTTTCAGATGGATCTCTGAATTATCAAACTCAGGATTTTACACAAATTATAGTAATTCACTGTCCAGGTCATCTGCTTTTAGAAGACTTTGTCTTGTCTTTGTAAATGGACATGGGGGTAAATAACATGCAGTGCTAGCTTTATAATATGTTTCTTATTTTTATTGATAAATACATCATGCATTGTTTAATGTAGTACAGTCTAGTACAGTCAGTACTACTATTCAAAAGTTTGGGGTCAGTAAGATTTTATTTTATTTTTATTCAGGAAGATTGAATTAAATTGATCATAAGTGAAAGAAAGGGCTTTTACATTGTTTGAACTTTCTATTCTGAAAAGAATCCTGGAAAACATTGTTTTCCTGTTTCCTGTTTGCAACATTGATAATAAGAAAAGTTTCTTGAGCTCCAAATCAGCATATTAGAATGATTTCTGAAGGATCATGTGACACTGAAGACTGGAGTAATGATGCTGAAAATACAGCTTTGACATGACAGAAATGAATGAAAAAAATCACAAAATTACTTTTACTCTTTTTACTTTTTGATCAAATAAATGCAGCCTTGGCGAGCATAAGAGACTTAATAACATAAATATGTATTACAATGTACACCGCATGTACATTATTGCTAAATTAAATCATATCATAAAGGGTTCTGAATTATAGGTTTAGGGCTTGGACTTGAAGTATTATATCTTTAATATCTGAAATTACAGATTGTCTATTTCAATGATTTCTTTTGTGTGTGTAAAAATATTCTTGTGCTACTTTCCACTAATCTAGTCATTTTATATGGGATGAATTAAGTCATTTATCTGATTCCTTAAGCTTGCAATTAGAATGAAAAAATAAGCAGATGCCGGATGGAAATTGATTCAAATTAATTCACATAAATGGATGCACTCAAGCTATATATAATAAGTGGGGATGTAGCCTAATTATACGGCATCATTCTGTTTAGACTTATAAATCTAAAACACTGTCAGTGAAATGTATAATTAAAAGGCCATTATTCTGCATGCCCACACTCTACTATGTCAACACTTTCATGAGTAATAAGAGATCATTAACTGACCTCAAGGATTTTTATCTAAAAATCTAAAATAAAATTGGATGTATGCGGCAGTGCTAGCATTCATCTGTGCAGATTTTAGCGCATTTAATTCTTTACATGAAATAATATAATTTAAATAATACATTTTTATCAGCAGTTCTCATCTAATTGTATTTGTTTTAGACTACTTTAGTTGCTACTTCTATGTGCAGATATTGCAAACTCCACCACTAGATCCAGATACTTCCTGTCAAGCTAGAACCGATGTTATAGCTTTGGACAATAGCGTCCTAGAGCTAATTCAATCTGCAGCGGCTGAATGGACTGTGTTGACTGCACTCTCAGGAGTAAAGCATTTGGGGTAAACACACACTTGAGGAGAAATAAGGTGCACATACATTATCTTATTTTGGAAGAATGATTGCCGCAGATCACTGAGCGTAGCGAAGAGCTGCTAGCGCAGCGCGATTGTGCTAATGTAGCAGGTTAATGTAGCATCACCTCTTAGCATTATGTTTTTACTGCCCTTTTCTCCTCTCCGCTTTAGTGTTCAATGCAGTTTTCAGTTCAGCATGTTTTGAGAAGACCGTAACACAACTGGAACGTTAACGCCGTCGAATAACCTCTTTATCGCTCTGAGAGAGTGGCAGTCTGGCTGATTGAAGTCAAGGTGCCCGTCTTTGCAAACAAGGGAGCTGGGCTTTTACCTCGCACTTTATCTATAATAGGAAAACCTTTTTAGAGGAAATGAGAGATGGAGATAAAATGCCCTTTATAATTCAATTAATGGGGGAAAAAACTGAAAATCGAATTCACTCTGGTTAAGCTCGCTGACCACAGAAAATTATTGCTTATAGATTTGGATGTTGTTTTTTAATGTAAAAGTGATATAGTGCAAGATACGGAGAACACTGCTTTTTTTTTAGGTTTGCATTATTAAACATTGTCCTCGGTATATGAATTTGTGTCTAATGGATAACAGTGGTGTTGTCCTTTGAAATAAGAACGGAGCATTTGTCTGATTCTTAATATAGCTCTGAACAGCATGATTATAGAGGAGAAGAGATATGGGCAATGACATCCTTGCAGCGTATTGTTTGTACCGTGCGATCCAATGAACATGCGCTCTTGAATGTGCGCATTGTATGGACAGTAAGGCCATAGCGGTTAATTAATGAGCTTCATAATTATGGTACAGCATCTGCAGATTTAATCTTCGCTTACAGGTTGTGTTGGCAGTTTAATGTTCTTGGCTGTTGCTAAAATGAGCCTTGTCCATTAACACAGCAGCACAAAATTGAATCCCTATGACAAGGAACGTTAATTTAATGTCAGGAATGCCAAAGGCCTCTGTTTACATCAATCATGCTATCATGAAAGCATACTCATGTCGCTTGTCAGCTTGTCTCCTTCTTGAGATGCCGTATGTCCACGTCTACACATGGAAAGTCGTGTCTGTGTTCGGAATGGCATACCAGCTTAGTGCTTCCTAAATACTGTATACACTGCATACTGCCTACTGTTTTAAAAAATAGTATGCAATATGCACACGATAATATTTCAAAATGTAGTATACTACATTGTTGTCACATGACAATCACATTACATGTTTAGCATGATAAATGCGAAATAGAAGAGTTAACAAGGAGTTGTTTTTTCACACATGATTCATCACAGTGGAAATGTGGAAAGTTGAACCATTTCCATAACTGAGTGCATTGCATTGTGGAATACAGTATATTGATTTTTTTTATAACCAATACCAAAACAGAAGATTAATATATATCGGTCAGAAAAAAAAAAAAAAAAAAACATATAATACCAACTTTTAGGTATACACACACACACACACACACACACACACACACACACACACACACACACACACACACACACAAACTTCGAACATAGTGGTAATAATCTAAGATTAATCGCTTGTAATGTGAAAAGAATTCATTACAGTTGGTAATCCGTATTGGAAATTGCAAACAAAGTAGAAACTATATCTATAAATCTGCATCTATAGAAATCTATAGATGTACCAAATGATTCATTGATTACCATTTATGTTTAGGGTTAGTTACTTTACATGTGAATTACATTTATATGATGCTATTCTTTAGACCTGCCAGATGGATCTATTTTTGGTACATGATATTTAAGAATCCATATCCAAAAAATGATTGGTCATTTATCATCTCTAATACTCCATGCAGTGTTTTGTTCAGTCGATTATCCAGGTTTTCCATGCATACAGAACATTTGCATAGTATGCACTGTATACTTCCTACATATTGCTGTAAGTGTACAGTAAGAGTAATATGCTATTCTGAGCATCTGAGTTTGGCTTTGTGCTAGTGCTGCAAATGAAGCACTACTGTATGTACAAGGAGACAAATCTAAAGAGCCATTCTCATGAGTTGCAACATATTTCACTTGAATTTGCAAATGAGATTCTTGAATTGAAAATGAGACTGATCCACTCCTCCCTCACACTGTACCTCAGAGTAATTTCTGTCTTATGGCTGTAATCAAGACAAAGGCGTGGTACGATGCGGAGGAGACGTCCCCCTCCCTCCCTCTCCGTCTTCACACAGATGTCTCTACACCCCTCTCGAGACAGACATGGTCCCTTGAGTCCCCTGCAGAGATTCGGATGCCCAGAGAACAGGCCGTTTATCAAAATGCCTTCAGTGGGCCACGTCCCACCGAGACTGCTTCTGGCAGTGAAGACACATCTGTGTTAGAGACGTTAATTCACACACATCCACATCCACACAGGCTTATAATTAGATTTTATTGCAGGGATCTGACACACTTACAGTAGAGTGTGGTATGCCACCCACTCCACCATGACAGCAGTGTGCCTACAACAGGGGAGTAGAGTCTTTTGTCTGGTTTTGTCTATGCAGCCACTACAAAGCAGGAAACCTTTAGAAAAGCATGCATGTGCCGTTATAAATATATCCGCAGAGATTAAGGGATTGTAGATAACTCAAGAAGCTCAGGAAGGGTTTTATTTGTAAATATTTAGAGATATTAATGAAAGTGATTGTGAAAAGCACTGTAGTATTGACTGTATTGTGTATGTAGATGTATGCTTTTCTATATGCTGTACAGTACACTCTTAAGGCCAGTTCACACCGCACCGATAGACACGTCGTCGGGTTTTGTCGGGATCAGTGTGTTAACCCTGTCCCATGCTGAATCGGAGCTTGTCGGGTCGTAGAATGTTTGAGAAGTGACACACTGTATTCTGGTGATTTCCAACGCAGTCTCAATTGGCCTTCAGAAGAAAAGATTTTATATAGAACGTTGAAGGGTTCTGTCAGGTGCTTCATTTATTAGAACCTTTTAGGGGTTCTCATCATGTGATCATTTTATGGATTTAGTTTTAAAGGGGTGGTTGATTATGATTTCACTTTTCTAACTTTAGTTAGTGTGTAATGTTGCTGTTTGAGCATAAACAACATCTGCAAAGTTACAACGCTCAAAGTTCAAAGCAAAGGGAGATATTTGCTTTTAAAGAAATTGCTTTTTAAGGACTACAACAAACGGCTGGTAGGGACTACACAAGCTTCCTCCCGGGTTAGTGACATCACAAATCCTAACATTTACATAAACCCCACCCCGGAACATAATTTATAGATTATCATGACAGAATATGCCATTCAGAAATGTCCTGTTGCTTCTAGATGTTGTCACTTCTTCTTGAGTCTCTCCATCTTTGTTTGACTCCAGTTTGAACATAAAAGGCTAAAAGTTTTTTACATTTTCAGTGCATGTCTGTGTGAGGTAATAGGATACAAGCTGTCGAAGCTCCGCCCTCTGTGCCGGGAGCAGCAGCTCATTTGCATTTAAAGGAACAGACACAAAACTAAAAATATAAAAATATCTGTGGGGTATTTTGAGCTAAAAATTCACACACACACACACACACACACACACACACACACACACACACACACACACACACACACACACACACACACACACACACACTCTGGGGACATCAAAGACTTATTTTACATCTTGTGAAAAGGGCGTTGTACCACCCCTTTAATTAATTCATTATTAATTTTAGCTTTGATTCATTTTTTAAATTGATTGAATTAAACAGCTGATAAACATACTTTATCACTACAAAGAATATAAAATTACCCATTTAAACATGAAAGTATAATACAATCATTTAAACATTTCTCTTTATATTGATGCTTTTTGGCATAAAGAGTTTTTTTCTAAGAGTGTAATGTTCATTGTCAGGCCATAAATAATAAAGAAAATATTTAATATTAATAATAGTGCTATAAACATTGTAATTCTGACACTGCAGCGATCATGAGAATTTTTTAAATGGCACAGTGGGTCATTTTAGGCTTTTCACAGATTAAACCTAATTACAGTTTCATTGGAGTCATTATACTGCGAAAAAGCTAAGAGAGTCACAACAAACATAATTGCATTTCAGCACAGAGCACGTATTTTATTCAAGCAATCCTGAGGACCTCATTTCACAAGTAGCAGTGCATTTTTAATCAGCAACATCCTGATTATGATATGTTGAGCATAAGTAATTCTGCATATTTACGGGGCATTTCATTAATAACTGCAGGGGGATTCCAATTTGCGCTGAAGATGGCGAATACTCCGCGACAACACTCGTTTCCATCAGGGTGATACATGAGCGGCTCCAAGCTGGGACGTGCGCAAGAACCGAGTGAGGAATGAAGCCCTATTTTGCTTTCTCCACAGGCAATTAAAATGTTTTGCATGCTGTGGGTACTGTGGAAGAACAATTACTGAGACAGTGATTTGAATTGGATTTAAATTTGAAGATCTTTTGATATGAGAAAATTGAGCATCCCTTTGCTTCTGAATGAAATCAATTGAACCGTATTAGATTTATTAGGCCACGTTTTTAAGGGTTTCTTCCAGATGGCTTTGGTTCTGAATGTTTATATGGATATGTTCTCCATCTAAAAAGTGATTCTTAATAACCTGATGGTCATATTGGCTTCCCTTCATTATGGACTTATTATCTTCTCCTTTAAAAGTAACTGAAAATCATGTTAAAATGATCAGCAAATAACAATTAGGTCCATTTTACACACACACACACACACACACACACACACACACACACACACACACACACACCCACACACACACACACACACACACACACACACACACACAACAATATATGTAAATATGTTATTTTAATATAATATTAAATATAATATTTCATTTAATTATTTGATCATTTTATTTGATAATTATTTGATTTATTATAATGTATTATTGTATAGTATTTGTGTGTGTATTACATCTATATAATAAAAAATATATATTTTTATTTTGTACTTTCTATAACATGGTTATATATTATAATATATTTTATTTAGACTTAATATTGATTTAATTTTATATATATATATATAAAACAGAATGTTACCTTGAATGGATAGCGTTGTCAAGGATATTGTTCAGAATTGTGAGGAGTTGAATCTTATATTAAAATATCACTATTCCTCCAGTGGTGTATCAACAGAGGTTTTATTGAATGATTTCTCTCTTTTTATCCTCTAGTCCATTTGCACAGGCACGTATGCACAGGGTTGTCAGTTATAGACCTTGAGAGGAGGTTTATAGGAGGGGAATCTCGTCTTACCCCTCTCTCGTGCGTTAGTTGGATCTGCCAGCTGAAGGTCAGATGTTTTCATTGCCCCTCTGCACAGGTCCTGACAGCTGCTTGGGAATTTGATGGGGGCCGTAGAAGGGGGTGGATGAGACTTCCTAGTGTGTCTGTATGGTAGAGCTGAGCTGTCTGAATGCCCTGAGGAATGATGTATATCCCAGCCCATGCTTGATTAGAGGAAAGGGCATCTCCATTTAAACATGAGCTTGCTGTCTCCTCACATGTGATCTCTGTTTCTGAGGCTTTTAATAGTCCTCACAGAGGTCAACATCTGATTAGTCTCGCATGGCCAGACCTTTGACTGAACTTTGCTCTCCAGATCTAGTCCACATTGCAGCTTAAGAACCACCCACTTAGACAGGAAGAGCCATCTAATTGGTGCAAAGTGACCGATCACAGTTTATTTAATGTGCCATTTATGTGCCCCCACCCCCCTCCCCCTAATATTTTTTCCAATATTTCAGATAAATACATTATGAACAATCTTTTGTTAATAAACAGAAAGCAAACTGAAACAATAGTTATTGGGGTGAAATATATATATATTTTTAATTAAGTTATTTTTAATTATTTTAATTTATATGAACTAAATGTAATTTATCTGAAATATATTTTGCCACAATCATAGAATGGTATATAAAAAGTACATTTAAATAATGGTGCACTATAAAAATAAATCGAAGTTTTGAATAAAACAAAATATATTGGAATATATTTTACAAGAAAATACCGTTTCAGTCTTTTTACTTCAAAATTTTACGTTTAATTCAGTGTGTTACTTGTTATTTCTTTGTAATTAATTGTGAAATTCACTAGCAAATTCTAAGTGAAAATGGTTTCTAGACTACATTTTTTTTTCAGTGCCCTCCTCCTTGCAAGCTCTAATCTGATTGGTTGATTTTAGGTAACTTTATATAAAATCAACCAATCAGATTAGAGCTTGCCAGATCAAGAAAACACTTTCCAGTTTTGTGTGCGTTATAAGACGGACTCGGACAGCACACCCATGGACCACCCGCTGACCAAGACTAATATCTGATTCTCTCACATTCTCACATTTCCGGATCATTGTCACTGACACCAAAATCTCCCATCTGTATAGTCATGAGGGCAGCCGGATCCTGCTGGATTATCCTGAGGCTGAATAGGACTGTGAGGGGAAATAAGTAGAGCTAAATCCTAATAGCCCTCAGGGAGATGGGGAAATGACTTAGCTGTATTCATAAAGTTTAAGAGATCTCTGCCTTATGCTTCCGTGTGAGCCGGCAAAGACCAGCCTCCCCGGGGAACCGCAGCCGGTTCC
Source organism: Rutilus rutilus (assembly GCF_951802725.1). NCBI lineage: Eukaryota > Metazoa > Chordata > Actinopteri > Cypriniformes > Leuciscidae > Rutilus > Rutilus rutilus. The sequence goes on from NC_140223.1 coordinate 19,775,304, forward strand.
AGAGGTTGTTTAATTAAGGAAAATCATTGCCCAGCAGAGCGAGCCGGAAGTCTTTACTTAATGTTTTAGAGTATGATACCTCCTCTAACTTCTATCAAAGGTGTTTTAATCATTATATAAAGCCTTGAGACGTCCATCTGGGATAAAGAGGGATGCTTTCAGTCAGAAAGTAAGTCCTACAGATATGGAACATGAGGGTGAGTTAATCAGAATTTTAATTTCTAGGTGAACTATCCCTTTAAATAATTCGCTAAAATGAATCTGCCCTCGGAAACGAGTAGTCACACATCCATACACAACAAGCACGCTTTAGCACTGACATCTGCTGTCTAATGCATCTTTATGTTCAGTCTCTTCCCTCGACCGCTGAATTTAATCATCAGCAGAGGCTGACGATATGAGTAAGTCATCTTACCCCCCGACCAGCAAAGCCGATTGAGAAATCTGCCTCTGTTAAGAATATATCTCTGCCGGCCCACTTCTAATCTGCCTCTGTGGTGTCTCTCATGGTGAATAATGACAGAAAGCACCTCTGGAAAACAGAATTACAGTGAATTTCAGACCTCAGCTACAGCCGGCACCACTGACAGGCGACAACCTAATGATTAAACCTTTTTTTTTTTTTGACAAAAGGACCTGAGCCGGGATAGAGCCCATTGAAATGTCAGCAGGATTAAGCTGCAGAAGGAGGCCAGTCGTGCCCAGGCTGGGCCGTAGTGCCTTTCTGCTAATCCCGGTGAGGAGTGGAGATGTCAGTGGGAGGCGTGAGCCCCATCTATCCCTAAGTCTTTGCTCTGAGAAGGCACGAAAATGGGGAATAATTCATCATCATCATCACTGCAGCTCTCCAGCAATGAGAGCACTAGTTTTAGCATACTGCTCTTGCATGTTCATGCAGTCAGAAAGGGAGAAGTGTACAGCCAGGGCTCTTTGCTGTCTTATTTTTAAGCATGTTAGGCAAACAAATAGAGGAGGAAGTGGAACCCTGTAGCACTCGCTATATACATAATGAGATGAGACTCCACTGGAGCGGATATCCTGAAGTCATGCATTAATGCTTTAATTAGCATAGCCAAGCAGAGACGCCCAACAAGTTATTGCTCGGTGAAGCACAAACAGAAAATCCAGTCATTTACACGGCTACTTACTGGACATATAAAAAAAGGCACAAGTACAGATATGATTTTTTTGTGGAAAAAGGGATAGTTCACTTAAAAAAAAAAACAATTCTGTTATAATTTACTCAACCTTTCTCAAAAGAAGATATTGATTGTTTTGTTTTTGTCCATACAATGAAAGTCAATGGGGTCCAAAAACAACAACTTTCATTGAATGGACATAAAAACACAGACGTGTATCAAAATATCTTCTTTTGCATTCCACAGAAGAAAGTAAGTCATACAGGTTTGGAACAAAATGATGGTTATTAAATAACAAAATGTAAATTTTTGGTTGAGCTATCCCTTTAAGGCCCCATCCACACTACTGCGTTTTAGTTTAGAAACGGAGAATTAAAACGAATACGATCTCCGTCCACACCAGCGTTTTAGCTGCGTATTAGAATTGATCTCCGTCCACATTAAAACGACTGAAAACGCGGATCACGTGACCATTCACCAACACTGGGCATGCGCGTGCGGTGTAAACCTAGAGACTTTCAAACATCAAAATGTCATTTATTAATATGTATTTGTGTCAAAATGACATATAAACATCTTTTCCTATTCTATTTTGCCTGGAAACGCTTCCAACACGCTTGCGTGTCGCATGAAAAATAGGCGTCGGTTCTATTTCTAGCATGCACGCGTTTTTCGCGCGAGCCGCGCCTGAGACGTGACAGTTTCTTACTGTAAGAACTGTTCCAGCGGGTGGAGTTTACTGGTACTGAATATTACCTGTGTATACGCCATGACTGATGACACCCAATCATAGAGCCGAGCGTGAGCCTCTGCGTCATCGTTTCTAAAGTCCTCCGTTTTGACCCGTCTTCACTAAAACGCTAGCCTAGAAATCTAGACGCACCCTAGCGGCAGCAAAATGTATTTTGCAGCCAGGTGGGTCTAGACACTCTCAATAGACCTTCTAGCTGCAAAAACCCAAATTGGGTCAGGCCAATCACAACGCGTATAGAGTAGGCGGGGCGGGCTTAACATAATGACGACAGAGATGTGACGGTTACCTTGCTTGAAAACAAAGAATGGCTGCTGGCGAACAGTCTTTCGAATCGGCTTTGGCCGCGACTCTGGAGGACTTGGAGTTAAGTTTTTCTTTGAGAAAAGAGCAAAGAACGGCACTTAAGTCATTCTTTAAAAAGGAAGATGTGTTCGTAGTTTTGCCGGTGTTACACCAGATTCTGTGACCGTCATAATATGTGACCGTAGTGGGCGCGGTTGTCACTGCGTGCTCCGTGATCTACGCAAACAGCGTAACTTCTGACTATAAGCCAAAAGTGAAGTATTTACGACACGTTTGTTTAGAAATGCTTTTTTTTTGCCTGTCAGATATGGCAAAAGTTGAATCTATCATCTAACGTTAGCTCAGCTGTTGGGAAAACGCTCTGGTTGGTTGTAGCGCTGTCCTATTGCGTGCAGAGGGAATTTGAAAGACAGCCGTTTATCCCGCCCCTCGGATTGAGCGTGTCTATGGTGAGTTTCCAGACCTAACATCTTGATGTAGGTCTGGCTTGCCAGGCTACTAAAACGCAAGATTCAAAACGCAAAACGGGATCAGCAGCGTTTCTAAACCTCTCCGTTTTAGGTCTTCGTTTTTGCCGTTTTAGTCTGGACGGGAGGTGCAAACGTAGCAAAAGGTCTCCCTTTCTAAACGAAAACGCAGTAGTGTGGATGGGGCCTAAATTGACAATTCTAAAAACAATGAGTCATAAACCAGGAAAACATTTCCCAGTGGTTTTCTTCTTTTTTTTTTATAATTCAGTGAATGGCTGGAGTGTGCAAATAAAGCACACAGAATGATACCAACTGGGGTTTTTTTTCTAGTCTGAAAGATTTCTCCTTTTTACCCTCATGGGATCTATGATGATGAATTATGCTGTTGTTCTAAAATTTACACTTCTGTAATGACTCATAATGATCATAATGTTGGCAACAAGCATATTGCTGGAAGTTAGCTTTTGGCTTAGGCAGCTCAAGTGAGCCTTTGCATGCAGCTGGAGTTTCATCGGTCGAGCCATTATCATTTGGGTCTTGCCGCAGGGGTGTGGAGGAGATTTGCAGTATCTGCCCCAGGTGGATAACCGTAAAATCCCATTAAGCCGCCTATATTTCCTGAGACAAAACACTTTCCTAACTCAATGCTTTGCTGTGTTTAGGCTCAGATCCTCCTTGTATTTACTGAGATGGCTAAAAACCCGTACAGATGTGCCACCCAGTGTTACACATTGTGTATTCGAGCTGCTTGTGTGCTGACAATCATTTAAAAGAGAAAAACAGGGCAGGAGATTTTTAGGCTGTTAATATTGTGTTTGTAGTGACTCTTTGAAGCATCATTTTAATGAACTGCATTTGTTTCACCTTAGTATGACAGGTCCAGCCCCTACTTGACAGACGCCTCAGATCTCATTATATGGAACGCTGTATTAAATTGACTGTTGACCTCAGAAAGGTAGACCAATTATGTGACAGGAAGGCCCATGTGTGGCGTAAATACAGTCTGACTGCAATATTTGCCAAAACAAACAGTAATAATTGAAATAATTAGCCAAAGTGTAGGAGACTTTTGGACTGTATATGATTCATACTTCAAACTCCTTCCTATTCTAGCACCATTCCCAGACTCCTCTGCTTTATCTCCGCCGTCTTCATCAGTTTTGAAGGCAAATCCTGTAGTGGTGTGGATTAGGAGCTGAAAGCCAGAAATTATAATTGTGAGGAAGTTGAAAGAGCCTGAATTCCCTCCCTCTTCAGAGGCTCTCAGCAAGTTTCAAACACAATCTGATAGTCTGTACAATAGAAACTGTGCCTTTATCTGGCGGCTCGACTCTAAGAAAACACTAGTTCTGATTTGAAAATGAATGTTTTACCTTTATTGCTTAATCTTATGGAACCTAAAGTTCAGTCCATCTGTTTAAGAAGGCCCTTTGATCTGCTAGTTTATTAGAGGTAATTAGGTCTCTTATCTACTTTAGAACTGGACTTTAAATTTGTTATGAGTTTTGTAATCTTGATCTGTAAAAATCAAGTCACTTTAAAAATCTCTATGCTTTTCCAATATAGATAAGCTTTCTCTCTTTCTCACACAATTATTATTATTATTTTTTTTTTACATAAATAGTTAACAAAAGGAAGAAAGAATATAGAATGTCATGAAGGTCATGCTGTTTGATAAATATTTCTTTAAAAAAATTCAGCCGTCATTTTATCCTTTATGGTACATTTATTTCTTATGGCAAATGTGTCTCAAATATGTTTATTTTTATATAAAATCTCTCTCTCTCTCTCTCTCTCTCTCTCTCTCTCTCTCTCTCTCTCTCTCTCTCTCTCTCTCTCTCTCTCTCTCTCTCTCTCTCTCTCTCTCTCTCTCTCTCTCTCTTTCTGCATTTTTTTGATTTTTAAAACACTTTAGTAATAATTTAGTATGATTTATAAGCTATGTTCCTCATAGGGACCAAACAAATGTACTCCCCATAATGTAGGGAATACCAGGTACACACACACACACACACACATTTACATTTATTATGTTTTTGAAAATGTCTTATGCTTACCAAGCCTGAATTTATTTGATATAGTAAATATAGTAAAATCAGTAATGTTGTGAAATATGATTACAAATTACTAATAAATATATTTTTTTCTATTTAATATATGTTCAAATGTAATTTATTCCTGTGATGGCAAAGCTGAGTTTTATAAATGTCTTTAAAAATGTCTTTACTGTCACACTTGATATATATAATAAATGATTTGATTCAGCAGTTTAGTGGTTCCGTCTCATGGAGCATGTTTGTGTATATTTACTGTATTACTGCAAGCCACGGCAGAAGAGCTTATCCTACATTTCTTCTCCCTCCGTGTCATTAACAGAGTAAACGGGGATTAAATAAGGCATACTGGTGTGGTGTCTGGACTTTTTTTTTAATTGACTGGATGAAATTGGACCTGCATTTAAGGAATCATTCCTGCTATGGGTCAAGCTAGAGATTAGAAGGTGCGAGTCTCTGAGGTAGAACTTCATCACGTTTTTGCTCAGCTCTTGAGGATTTGGATCGCATTTATAATCATTTACAAATGAAAGCAATCTGCTTCCTTTTTATGATTAATAAGCCTTTGGTGTCAAGTGCACTAGTTGGGACTATCATTCCTCATTGATAGAATTCTCCTTGAGGCGTAGAGTGCGCTGCAGCGATCTGATAGACGTCAGGAGGCATCTTGTGTATGCAGAGGGTGAACGGCACAAGGTCAGAGGTACAGCGGTGGGAGGAGGTGTGGATAATCAAAGCCAGCAGTGTGGCGTCTCTGTGTGTCAGGTGCAAATGAAGTGGAGAGCCGCTCAGTGAAAATCTCTCTTTTAAAAGATTGCTTAGTTTATTTCGGCAGGGTGTCAGGGCTGCTGTGTATGCAGCCAATACAGTTTTAGGAAATGCTTTTGAAATGTATACAAATTCACCATGAGAACTCTATAGTATCTAATCGATCTCATTCTCTCACAGTCCAAATGTGTAAAATGACAAGGTCAATGCAATCGACTGAGATGATTGCGGTGGGCTTTTGTGTGAATTCGTCCTGTGAAAATGAGGACTGAAGTAAACCTCTTCATATTGATGAATCTCAAACGCAAGACCCCAGAAAAACTTAGAGAAATTAATGTAATCAACCTTTGAATCTCTCTATAGAATCAGACATGATGGTGTTTTTGTAGCTTCTGTCTTGATGCAATAAACCCTCGGAGATAATGTGATCCTCAAACAAAGGGAGTGGTAGAGAGCGAGCGGGTGTGAGGGAAGGCAGCGGGCTCACTATCTCACAAGCAGATTAGCACGCTGTCATCGATCACAGTGTGACTTCATACATTATCTCAGCCTGCATCACTGATCCCACTCACAAACTTCACTGGATATGATGCGCGTTACCACAACGAGGCCTTGACAGTCCCCTAGACACCTCAGTGCTGTGGGGCTGTCCTTAAAGAGAGGATTATGGCATTTAGTGGAAATGGGAGAATCTCCTCATCAACAAAAACAAGTAATCTAAGAAGGTTTTTGTTAATGGTTTTGAAAGTCTCTTTTTTTGCCCACCAAGGTTGCATTTATTTAATAAAAATACAGTAAAACAGTAATATTGTGAAACAGGCTATGAATTAATATATTTTAAAATTGGATTTATTTCTGTGACGGCAAAGCCGGATTTTAAGCAGCCATTACTTCAGTCTTCATTGTCACATGATCCTTCAGAAATCAAGTCAAGTCACCTTTATTTATATAGCGCTTTATACAATACAGATTTGTTTCAAAGCAGCTTTACTGTGATAACAAGAAAGTGATGCATTTCGGCTGTTGTTCAGGTGAAGTCAGTTCAGTGTTGATTCAGTTCTGTTGTAAAGATCATCAGTTATTAAAGGGATAGTTCACCCAAAAATGAAAATTCTGTCATTATTTACTCACCCTCAAGTTGTTCCAAACCTGTATGAGTTTCTTTGTTCTGCTGAACACAAAGGAAGATATTTGGAAGAATGTTTGTAACCAAACAGATCTCGGTCCCCATTGACTACCATAGTATATATTTTTCCTACTATGGAAGTCAATGGGGACCGAGATCTGTTGATTACAAACATTCTTCCAAATATCTTCCTTTGTGTTCAGCAGAACAAAGAAACTCATACAGGTTTGGAACAACTTGAGGGTGAGTAAACGATGATAGAATTTTCATTTTTGGGTGAACTATCCCTTTAAATTAGTTCATTTCATCTATAAAGCAGTTCTGCAAAAACTGATGTCATCATCCAGCTCAGTTGTTCTCATACAACAGCGTCAATACAGTCAGATCAATAATATTGCTGAATTAATATGAACTCTTTCCCCACCAGTGTTTTTGAAAAAAGTTGCATTTCATTCAGTAACATTAGGCCGTTTTGATTTATATGCTGTTTAATGTTGATGATCACGTTATTTTACATATGCATCTGCTTACATATGCTATCACTTGTTTCTGCTTCTTTTTCACCTGTGTTTTGATCAGTAGATTCAGTACTCTTTCAGAAGATACGTAATAGCAGCCCCCTACCATGTAACATTGAAAACACAAAAAGCCGTAAATTTACGCCAATGGCGGGGAAGCGTTGTCTTACAAATGACGGAAATTTCTGTCAATGGCGTGGAAAGAATTCTAATAATTCTAATATGCTGATTTGGATCTCAAGAAACATTTATTATTATTTTCAGTGTGATCAATTTAATGCATCCTTTTTCCGTTTCCTTTCTTCTATTTTTCTCTCCAGGCCTGGAAAAATAATTGAAATGATAAAATCTTAAAAGGTCATGAAAAAGCCATTGAAGTGTCTTTGACTAGAAAGGACTATTTGCGAATCCATTTTCTAAAATATATGGTGATGAATGATTTTCCTTGGAATTGATTTGTCAACAATGTTTTATGTCCATTTATTTACTTGTTTGCTAAGTATTCATGTATTAAATGGGATAAAGTACAGTCAGCCAGTCTTTATTTAGCAAAATAAACCCTTTTAGGATAATACAAGACCACTTTGTTGGGGTTTACTTTGCGATGATGACTGTATGACTGATTGTACCCTACTTAACTGCATTGCACCAGACTCTCCAGTCATTTGATGTTTCCTATAGATTCCTACAAAAATTCAATTAATAATTGGTTTGATAAAAATAAAAATGCAATGCCTTTAGCTCAGTCTTGTTGTATTTATAAAGAAAAAGCAATGTCAGAAATGTCTGAATACCAAAAGCAAAATGGAGCAAATCAGATTGCATTGGTTCTGTGGGTGAACATTTGGGGCTTGATCCTTTATTTACAGCAGATTTACACATTGGCAGAGCTTCAGATCCCGTAATTCCACACACTTATGAACTGCTACATGGTAGAAGTCTGGGAATCTCCTGCACAGTCTGGGAGAAAGGGTGATATTTGCATCAGTGAATGGATGATCTGTGGTTGGAAGCTGCCAGGTGCTTGGCCTCAAAACTGTGTGACTCTTGTATTGTGGTTCAGCTCAGAAAAACTGGGGAATTTGCATTTAAAACCCTTAAGTAAACTTCCAAATGCTGGGATAGTGAAGGTTAGCTTGAGTAAATGAAGACGCCTACAGGACTGTTTGAGTCTGTCACTGAAAATGATGATGAATATGACGTAATAGAGTGAGCAGGGCCATTACTCATTGCAATGCCTCCATTAGGGACGGCTCCCTGGTTGGGGAGGGATAGTGTCACCAAAATGTATGCTTCCGATTTTAACTCATATCCCTTGATGGACTCTGGAGACAAGGGATTTTAGAGCCTAAGTGATATTTTAGAGTAGAAACAGCACAGTGGAAAGGAGAGAAATATCTAGATTCTGTCATGAAGTGGAGGGCAGTATAAATGACATTTTATGAGTTCTATCCACAAACATTAGCAGGGAAAAGGTTAAGCAAAGAAACAAATTGTCCTTGGTTATTGAATTTAATGGCATCTCCCCTAAGTTTATAATGACTTGAGTTTTGCAGCGACGTGAAGCCTCAGTGAGTCTCATAAGCGTAGAAATGGCAGAGCAACTACATGTTAATTAATTTCGCTTTTTGCAACGGCTTCTTGCCTCTAGACCCACACAGCTGTCTCTGATCCTTTACAGGGTGTGGGTTAATACGAAACATAATTGCTTCAAACCAAGGAGAGGGAGTCTATTTACAAATCTTAGAGGAGAAATTTAAACCCTCAGAAGGGGTAAAGCGGCCGAAGTAGGTGAAGCTCCAGGTCACATCCTCCCAAAGTCTGTTCAGATCTCTGAGCAAACAAACTGAGAGCGCAAAGTCATTGTTCTCTGTTTAGAACTGAAACGGCATTTCAGCAAATGCTCAAGCAGACTGCAAGGATATCAGAACTGAATCACAACTGAATAAGTAAAAATAAAACATAACAAAATTGAGGATATTTGTATTTGGTTAAAAATTTAAGATTTTGCAGGTGCCTTTTTATATTTATATATATTAATACTATATAATAATACATATAATGGTACATGAACTTTTACAAGTTGATTGTACTGAAATGTGTGTTGGCAGTGCCTGTACACAACCATCATAAAATGATAAAAATCCATCCAGTGTTTTTTTTTCTATCTCCTTATATGTTTTCCCCCATCTCAAATCAAGCCGTTCGATTTTGTGACGTCACAAAATCGACTCCCCTCCCACGATTGTTGATTGACAGCAGCGTTTCAATACAGACCCGCCCTCGCTCGTGAGCGAGCTGTCAATCATAGTCCGCGCTGTCATTGTTGATTTGCTGGAGTACTGTCTATGAGCAGAATGGCGTATAATCGATTGTGGTGTTCTGTTCTTGGGTGTAATAAGGAACACAGCAGTCATTTTGAGTCATTAACTCTTATATTAATCTTTGCAAATCGCTAGCACGCTTCACGATGAATGCGGCTGTTTACACTCAGGGTACATTACAGCATGTTTTCTATGTATGACGTTCTCAATATAATTCATAATCCCACATTTAATGAACAACGCGTTATGATTATTGTGTTATTGTGTTACAAACGGTGTACGCACAGAACAGAGGGGCGGGGTGAGCAAAGCTCATTATCATTTAAAGACACATGCACTTAAACGGTGTGCTGAAAACAGAGTGTTTTCTTACAATACTAATGAGAATTTTTAATTCAAGTATATTACAAACTTTTAATTTAGACCCTAAAGAATCATATTAGCTTGTACAAAAATGGCATTATATGACCCCTTTAAGATCTGTAGTAGATTGTTGTCAGTTTGAGGATATTTTGAGATATTTATTTTTGCAGGTAGTTAATCTCGCTTTTCTCACGTTTTTTATTTTATTGTACATTTTAATCTTGTTTTGGTTTGGTTTGGTTTGTTTCGTTGTTGTTTTTGTTTTGTAGCAGATTATTTTGTATTTTTATTTTTATTCAGCAGATTATCATTCTATAGACTGATTTAGAGTTCTGTTACTTATTTTTAAAGCATTTGAAAAAGGTTACAAGGGTGAATTATTTCCTGCCTCCGACTGGAGCTCTTAGTAAGCACTTGAGCTGTTCTGGACAGTAAACGCATCAGAGGGAGAATGAAAAGCACAGTTCGTCTTTTTTAGTTACAGATTCTGCAGAATGTCTCAAATGTACTACACACTGAAGTGGATAAGTAGGATGCTGAAATGATAAATCGTCTGACAAAAAAGATTTACATATGTATACTGGAAATTATTTCTGCTTTTATTAACAATTAAAACATTAATCCCACAATCCTGTTCAAGGTCCTCTAAACAGTCCATGTTCATATTGTTACTTGTTTGCCAGACTGACTCAGTGTGTCGGGGTTGTATTCATCAGGAACCTTGAAAATCCAATACGCTGGTTATCAAATCACATCACTCAAGGGCATCTGCCGGTCAGTGTATCTGGAGAATCGATCAGCTTATCAGTTCAGCTACTTTCATTTACTTCAAGCTTAACACATGAGGACTTCCTCAGGCTCCACGTCTGATTTTCCAGCCTGACAATAGAGCCTCACCACCTCATATGAGCCTTATCACACACTTTTTGGTTTCATCTCCCACTTTCAAATGTCACTGCCTCGTATTTTACTGTACGTACAGTTAGTCCGAAGAAGATTTTCTGAAAAATAAATAAATAATAATAATAATAATAATAATTGTGATTCCAGATAACAATAACTATGTCTAAAAATATATACATTACCATTTAAAAGTTTATGGTCCCTATAGCAATAATGTTTATGCTCACTAAGGCTGCATTTGTTTGATCAAAAATACAAGAAAAACTCAGATATTGTGAAATATTCTATTAGAATATATATTAAAATGTAATTTATTCTTGTGACGGCAAATATCAAGTCTTCAGCTTAACATGGTCCTTTAGAAATGACTAATATGCTGATTTGGTGCTCAAGAAACATTTCTTATTATCAAAGTTGAAAACAGTTGAGTTGCTTAATTTTTTTTTTCAGGATTCTTTGATGAATAGAAAGTGATTAATAGAGAGCTTAAAATAGCATTTATTTGAAATTTATTTTACTGCATCCCCATAGAATAACAGTCGGGTTATTCTGTGTGAAATCAACCAAATTTCTGAAAATTTTTGATTTTGTTAATATTTTTCTGAAGAAAAACAAACATAAGTAGTGATGAAGCCAACAAATTAAATGTCATGGATATATATTTATATTTATATTTATATTTATATTTATATTTATATTTATATTTATATTTAATCCACTATTTTGTGGAGTAAATAAAATAAAATAATTATGCTGCCATCTTTCTAAAGAATTTTTTACCCCCCTGTAATTGTGCTCCAATTTTCAGGTGAAAATTGTCATTTTGACCCCCCTCTACAAAATATTTGATTACACAGTAAATACATCCATGGCATTTCATATTTTGGCTTTCTGCTTCATTTATGCAATTCTTTCTGCAGAAAAAAATTAATAAAAATTAAAATGACCTTCTGGACCATCTTGAGTTGACATGGAATGACCCAGTTGTAATTTCCTTTAAAAAAAATAAACAAAAAAACAGCTAATGTCCCTTTGTCCTGCTCTTGTGTGCAGAAAAAAAACATTTATTTAAAGGCACAATATGTAAGATTTTTGGATTAAAATATCCAAAAACCACTAGAACAATGTTATATATTTTGTTGACTTGTATACTTACATTATCCCAAATGTTTCCAAGTTTTAACCAGGACACGGACCGTGTCTGTGCGTCGCCTGTCAATGACATCATACCGGCGTTACCCTCGATTTCCGGTTTTATTCTGTAGAAACCATGGAAACACCAAAGACGCTTTAACATATTATGTGTTTTACTAGACAGGTGAGCAACTGTTTGGATAAGTTCATCAACAGAAAACGAATCATTGTTATATAGCTCAACACAGTCTTATTGTTTAAATCTCGTTTTCTTGATTTACTGCGAGTAGCATATTTTACCATACCTAATATCGATTCTAGCTCACTGCAGTGTGCAACAAGTGTCTCATAGTAGCCGCATAGTAGCCAACGCACAGAGTAGCATTATAACATAACTTATAACACACTCAACGCCTTTGTTTCGAAAAAGCGACCTCTAGCGGCGAAAACTTACATAGTGTGCCTTTAAATGAAAGAGTCATATGCAGTCCAACAAAATTATGCAGACAAAACGTCCAGCCCCAAAAGGCCTTTTCTCCAGCGATCTCTTTTCAAAAATCAAAGTGTGCCCATGCATTTTTCATACGCATATGTTAAAGTTCTTTTTTTGAAGATGCCATTCCTCAGAACAACATGCCAGGCACAATGAAGAGCACAAAGACGAGACACTCCTCCTCTCTGGCTCAATTGTGCTCTTGCTCTTTGCACCTCATTGGCTCACCGTGTCTAGTCTCCCAACATCACAAATGATGTTAATTGTGCTTGAATCCACAATGTGAGATGATTTATGGAGGAGTTAGATATACCGTTGCCTTTCTTCGATTGAGGGAGTGTTTACTGTAATGTGAGCAGCACGCTCACGCTTTCTTTGGGTACATTAAGAATCCGTTTCCTTTGTTTGGATATTAACTCTGATTCAATTTTTTGACTCCACCAGCATTCAGAAAAGCTAATAAAATCTCTCTCTTTTTCTCTCTCCCCCCTTTCATGACTGCCTGTGGACACAACTTGTCAGGTGAGTGAATTCATTACAAATCCTTCATTACAAATCATTGCACTTTCATACTTCGTCTTTCCAGAACTTTTTATCTATTGGTTTTTTATTATATGAATACCAGGATGTCAGACATCTGCATGAGACATTTTCCGTATTTATTCCGCTGTTTTTACTTTGGCCATCCACAAAAAAGTGAGGTTCGAATGCGCTGTATATAATGGCACATCAAGGGCAAAACTAATCAAATGGTTGCCACGGGGCCTCTGCGTTTCTGTGCCTATGCTTTTCTGAAGAATCCTGAATCGGCCCTCTATGAAATTACTTCCCTTAAACCACAAATCATTGCCTCACCTTCAGCTGGCAGCTCACGGCTATCGCTGACAGCTGAGGACGGCACTGGAAATGCTACAGCAATTTAATCTCCTAACTGAAAACTAAACTCCGGCCCCGCGCAAATGATCACACATGCTAGCGAGATGAGGCCTGCTGAGCGAACGAAACTTTGCGCTAGCATGTCTGGACGTCTTGCTTTTATTTTTCTGCCCTTGACAGACTGTGTCTCTTTCTCTCTCTCTCTCACTCATCTTTCACTTTTTTCTATTAAAACTACCGGTCATACAAATCCTAAGCTTTCTGAGACAGAGCGAGAATAATGCAGTCTTAAAATGCACGCAAGATCATTTTATTGTGCTATTAGAGTTCCAACAGGTCTGTGAGAAGGGTTTGAAGGGCGGTATATAAAAAAAACGAGGAAGTTTCGAGGCATTTGGCACATTTTCAAGGCCGTGCACCTGTAACGCCACCAAACTACAAAGCGCCATCTGTCATTCAGCTCACAATGAATATTTATTGAATAAAAGCTAAACATGGAGACAAGGCAAAGCTGGGTAATTACGAATCAGAGCTAATCAGAGTGACTAAATGGAGTTGTAACTATGTTTACTATCTTGAGCTAAACCTTGGGATTGGTAATTATGTTATTTGCTTTTTCTAATGGGTAAACAAAGCCAGGCCTACATGTGACCAAAACTCCAGGTACTCCAGCGGTTTTTAGCCGTTACATTTGAAAATGAAGATATTTTTGTGTGTATTTGAAAGCCACCAGTGTTGTATTTGGGCAATAGATTTTTGTCAAGAAATTTGTATCATTAGCATCCAATAAACAACACACTGTGAAGATAATAGTTTATAATTTAGAACCATCATCACAGTATGTCGTTTATTAGCTGTTAATGATTTCACGATATGGAAATAGACCTCCACCATTCAGAAAGATCATTACCGTAATGAGCCTTTTATTTAAGCTTATCACAGTTTTATCACCTCTATATGACATTTAGGCTTTCATTATCTACTAGCAGAGCACAATAGTTATAGTGTCTCATTACACGGTGCTCTGGAACACTTGATACTGATTGGTCAATCGACGCATTCATCCATTTATATTATATTATATTATATTATATTATATTATATTATATTATATTATATTATATTATATTATATTAAAGAATTGTCATTTTTAGGGATCTGTGTGATTAGAAAGACTGAAAACCCATGATATAGACAGTCATAATCAAAAATTCATTATCAATAAATTAACAAATAGTTTTGATTGCTTTATGCTCTCTGTAGACAATAATTGACCACACACACACACACACACACACACACACACACACACACACACACACACACACACACACACACACGATCGTCACATACCATGTTTGTTTAATTTCTATTATATTATATGACATAAAACTAAATAGAAAAAAAAGGTAACATTTTATTTTAGCAACATTTCTAATTACTACTAAAATAATTGCTACTACAATTACTAAACCTAAATGACTACGACTAAAATAAAAAAAAACAAATCAACAACAACATAAAACTAAAGTCTAATTCAAAATATTAACAAATACCACAATAGTATATCAATGATACTAAAATTACACTGTGCTATGAAGGTCTAGTTTTTGCTCAGGTGGCCGAATTGTGTGTTTGATGGAGAACCAAGAAAACAAAAATAATTCAGAAACCTGCACTACTTATTTCATGTAATATTTCTGTAATGTTGCAGTTTTGTACTTTGTAGTGGACAATTTTTTTCTCTTACTGAATGTTTTAAGACAGCAGGAATATGAATTTGCATGCATCCATGACGTTCAGAGCCACAGACAGCTGTGTTGCAGATAGAAGACATGTGAAACAGGCGTTTGGGTTAAGTGTGTAAGCTGTAATAAAGTGTGGAGGTGAGACCTGTTCACTCCTATTCTAAAATAAGCTCCCCTGCCTGGACATCTAGACATTTCTATTGGCGGGAGGGAGAGGGCAGCTGGAGAAGTGGCACTGGGGGCTGCAGATCATGTTTATTATTGCCTGGGAAGTGATTTCTTCTCCCAGCCGCTTCTGGAGAGTAAACCACACATCACTTACTGTCAGCGCTCCAGCTCCCTCCGCTGCACCTCCATCACCCCTCTCCCTCTGTTTATTTATTCAGCCTTCTTTTCCTGCTCCATCCGTGATGTTTGGAACAATCCCGTGGAGTGTTTCCCCTCCGTCGCTTTTAATTGAGGCCGTAGGTAAGGGCACGCGCACAAACAGGAGGTGACGCGCAATCTTCCCTGTGAAATGGGCCTGTGTCCATGTGTGAGAAGTGTTTGTGCTCCTTTTAATCTCTAGTTTACTGCTTCATCTTTCTGTCTCTCTTTTTCTCTGTCTATCCATCTGTCTGTCTGTCTGTCCGTCTCTCTTGCTGTCTGTCTTTCCGGCGTCTGTCCATCTGTCTGTCTGTCTTGCTGTCTGTCTGTCTGTCCGTCTGTCCGTCTAGCCATCTGTCTGTCTGTCTGTCTGTCTGTCTGTCCGTCTGTCTGTTCGTCTGTCTGTTCGTCCGTCTGTCTGTCCGTCTGTCCGTCTGTCTGTCTGTTTGTCTGTCTGTCTGTCCGTCTGTCTGTTTGTCTGTCTGTCTGTCTGTCTGTCTGTCTGTCTGTCTGTCTGTCTGTCCGTCTGTCTGTCCGTCTAGCTGTCTGTCTGTCTGTCCGTCTAGCTGTCTGTCTGTTCGTCTGTCTGTCTGTCTGTCCGTCTAGCTGTCCGTCTGTCTGTCTGTCTGTCTGTCCATCTGTCTGTCTGTCTGTCTGTCTGTCTGTTCGTCTGTCTGTCCGTCTGTCTGTTTGTCCGTCTAGCTGTCCGTCTGTCTGTCTGTCCGTCTGTCCGTCCGTCTGTCTGTCCGTCTGTCTGTCTGTCTGTCTGTCTGTTCGTCTGTCTGTCCGTCTGTCTGTTTTTCCGTCTAGCTGTCTGTCTGTCTGTCCGTCTGTCCGTCTGTCCGTCTAGCCATCTGTCTGTCTGTCTGTCTGTCTGTCTGTCTGTCCGTCTGTCTGTTCGTCTGTCTGTTCGTCCGTCTGTCTGTCCGTCTGTCCGTCTGTCTGTCTGTTTGTCTGTCTGTCTGTCTGTCTGTCCGTCTGTCTGTTTGTCTGTCTGTCTGTCTGTCTGTCTGTCTGTCTGTCCGTCTGTCTGTCCATCTAGCTGTCTGTCTGTCTGTCCGTCTAGCTGTCTGTCTGTTCGTCTGTCTGTCTGTCTGTCCGTCTAGCTGTCCGTCTGTCTGTCTGTCTGTCTGTCTGTCTGTCTGTTCGTCTGTCTGTCCGTCTGTCTGTTTGTCCGTCTAGCTGTCCGTCTGTCTGTCTGTCCGTCTGTCCGTCCGTCTGTCTGTCCGTCTGTCTGTCTGTCTGTCTGTCTGTTCGTCTGTCTGTCCGTCTGTCTGTTTTTCCGTCTAGCTGTCTGTCTGTCTGTCTGTCTGTCCGTCTAGCTGTCTGTCTGTCTGTCTGTCTGTCTGTCTGTCCGTCTTTCTATCTGTCTGTTCGTCTGTCTGGCATCTGTCTGTCTGTCTGTCTTGCTGTCTGTCTGGCCATCTGTCTATTAAATTGTGCTGTCTATTAAACCATGGGATTTAATCATAAACACAGATGAGTTGCTTTTAGTGCTTTAATGTAAACAAGTTGAATCCGCTAGTTCTATTAATTGAGGCGACAGCTTATCGTTTCCTCTGAGCATCGGTTAACAGAACATGTCAAACTCACAAGCAGAACAAACTTGCTGAACAAATTCTTGCCATACCTTAAGTCATGTTGTGGGTTTTTTTGTAGTAAGGAATTTCCTTTGCTTAAATGGCACTTCAGTTTTATGCCTTACCATTAGAATAATTAGTAGATAGAAAGGCCCAGCACTTTCATTAAAAACAAGATTACTTCAGTTATTTCTCTTGACATTTGTAGCAAACATTAATGGTTCAGTGGGTTTATCAAAAGGTTGGTAAAACTTTTCAGAGGGAGTTTTTTTTTCTCAGAAACAGACTGGCTGGAATTTTTTTTAAATACGTCCTTATCTAGACTAACTGCAAGCATGACACAATTAATATGTGTTATGGTGCAAGAATGCATTCGCTTCTGGCAAAACAAGAAAGCAGGAGAGAATCAGTTCTGCAGCATCGCTTTTAAATCCGATGTTCTAACGTCTCTTGACGAGTCTCTTTCTTCCCTTGTGAGTTCCCCGTGCTGCGGCAAGGGCAGGCTAAACCATCGATCGCGCTCTGATGACATTTGGATTACATCCAGGTGGGGCCCTTTAGTGAATGTCACCAGAAGATCGGCTTTTTGCAACTCCCTTATTTGAGAAATTGTCCCTGGAGTTTCATTTGTGTCAAATTAACAGTGAGTCCAAAGACAATCCATAAAGATGAATGGCGTTCAGTTGAAGCGTGGGCGAATGAAACAGCCAATACTGTTGTTTTGACACTTCAGCAGATTGGCATCCGTAATCAGATGCACGAAGGTGCACTGTCAATTTGCGTTCCAACTGGGAGATATCACGGCGGTTGATGTTTTTCGACCGCAGCGAGAGGGAAAAAGTCTCCTTCCAGCCGAGAGCTCCCTCATCAGCAGGTGTCTTGCCACCCATGGGTGTGCAGACGTCTGAAGGATAGAGGCTTGCGGTGATGACTGTGAGGAAATCTGTGATTGAATCAGTTCTGGGCTTGTCATGGTTATCTAGATGTGTCTCTCTCCTAGCAGGTGTCGCTTGTCCTTCATGTCTGTCTGCCAGATAAAGCATGGCTGCCTGCCACAGGACACAATTACACCTCACCACAGTGATGGGACCCTGTCCCTCCTCTCCTGACGGATGAAAAGATATTGAGTGCTGCATTCAGAATACTTTTTAATGAATGATAAAATGCCTAAATGAGTTGATCTTCAACAGTTTCCCCTCTCATAGTCAGTTTTTCCTGTGATGCGCAGAGGAATGTTGTTTTCTGTGAATTTACGCAGATAACAGACATAGTTATGCCGAAATTACGGCAGTGGTAATACTCGCCCGAGGCTGTGCTCTCACCGCTCCAGCATATTGTTTGTCATTTAGCTCTTATTTTTGATGCATGGAAAACTTTGAGCAGGAGTTTAATCACATTTCTGGAATATTTTTATTTTTTTCCTTTTGCGCAGCGCATTTATTTCTCTCGCTTCTAATCATCAGCCTTCCATAAAGCGCCCTCAGACATTGTACTTTCTAGGGAGGGGTTGTTGTGTGTTTATTGGATTAATCCCATGGTCAATTTTCCTTTCTTCACACTGTACTGATTAAACTTTCACTTGGGAAATCAAGAGAAAGCAAAACTGTGACAGGAAAACAAAACACTGGATTAAAAATGACAAAACTACTTTTTTCTTCCTTTCCCTTTCCTTCCTCCTCCTTCCTCTCATTTCTACCTCCTTCTTTTTTTCTTTTCTTCTGTTTTTCTTTCTGTGTATTCCTTCCTTTCGTCAAGTTTTTTTCTTTGTATCTTTTCTTCCATTCTTCCTCTTTTTTCCGTCCTTCCTTTTTTCTTCTTCCTTGCTTTTTCTTCTCTTCCATTCTTTATCTTTCCTTCAAGCTTTCATTCCCTCCTTTCTTTCCCTCTTCCTCCACTTTTCTTTTTTTCATCCCTTCCTTCTTTTCTTTCATCTTTCTCTGTTTTCTTCTATTCTTTTGTTATCCTTCATACATTCCTTTCTTCATTCTTTGTTTCTTCCTTTTTTCTTTTTCTTTTTTCCATTATTCCCCTTTTCCTTCTTTCATTCATTCACTAATTTATTCCTTCCTTCCTTTCTTCCGTGCATTCTTCCTTGCTTCCTTCTTGCTTTCTTTTCTTCAACTCTTTCTCTTTCCTTCCAACTTTCCTTTCCATCCCTGCTTCCTTTTCCTCTTCCTCCACTTTTCTTTTCTTCATTCCTTCCTTCTTTTCTTTCATCTTTCTCTGTTTTCTTCTATTGTTTAGTTTCCTCCATACATTCCTTTCTTCATTCTTTGTTTTTTGCTTTGTTCCTTTTCCCCATTATTCTGATCTTCCTTCCTTCCTTCCTTCCTTCCTTCCTTCCTTCCTTCCTTCCTTCCTTCCTTCCTTCCTTCCTTCCTTCCTTCCTTCCTTCCTTCCTTCCTTCCTTCCTTTCTTCCTTCCTTCCTTTCTTCCTTCCTTCCTTCCTTCCTTCCTTCCTTCCTTCCTTCCTTCCTTCCTTCCTTCCTTCCTTCCTTCCTTCCTTCCTTCCTTCCTTCCTTCCTTCCTGCCTTCCTTCCTGCCTTCCTTCCTTCCTTCCTGCTGTTTCTTTTCTTCAATTCTTTCTCTTTCCTTCCAACTTTCCTTTTCCACTTCCTTCACTTTTTCTTTTCTTCATTCCTTCCTTCTTTTCTTTAATCTTTCTCTTTTCTTCCTTTCTTTTTCTTCTTCAATTCATTTCTTCCTTTCTTTGTTTCTTTTCTTCCATTATTCCCCCTTTTACTTCCATCCTTCCTCCTTTTTTTGTTGCTTCATGTGAAGGAAGAAAAATGGAAGGAAGGTAGTAAGAAAGGAAGGAAAAAAAAGGAAAAATAGGGAAGAAAGGAAAAAGGGAAGGAAAGAGAGAAGGAAACTTGAAAGTAAAGAGAAAGAAGAAACAAAGCTTCCCTCCTCCGTTGGACACTCTTATAATTCGGATACTTCCTCAAGTTCAAAGGTTGCTGTCCTGCTCATATTTAAAGACTGGCAGGCTGTCTCCCTGTCTTCACCTGACGTCTCCCTGATATTTTCCTCCTTCCACTCCACTGCACACACAGATTTCACACCTGCCACCCCTGTAAGGTGGACACAGAGTGCTAACACATCTCACTGCCTCCCTTTGAGGCTAGCCATGTGGAGAGGCCGAAAGGTTGATTGACATGCGACAAACCTCATCTGTCATTTAATGGCTTATTATAAAATGTAAAGTGACCTTGCGGCTTTACATTCAGCAAGAATAATATTACCAACATTGAGAACATGAGCAGTTGTGCTCATGGCGGTTTTACTTTAATGTGAAACACCATTACCTGTAGGCTATTTTTAAATTGTTTTATTGTAATATAGCATCTTATTCACTTTTTTTCTTTTTTATGAGTATTCTCATTAAATCGTACCTTACTACTGATATAATTAACAGTATACTAAATTTAGCTGCATTGAAATAATATTACAGGGTGTTATGCGTTTTATGATTCCTTCTCCATCTGTAGATCTAGCAATCTAGCTATCTATATCCCTTTCAAAAGAAATTATATTTGGAATATAAATGATAAATAATGATATATCTGATAAATGATAAATAATGATATATTTGAAACATTTTTCTGAAATGTTCTAGCACAAATGGCACCGTTTTTGACACTGGCCCAAAACACTTGTTTATTTCTCTATTTTTTTACTCAACACTTCTTTATGGGCTTTGTTAGAAGCCATCTGCAGGTTTGATTTTACCTCTGCCTGGAGCAATACATTTTCATTTTTCGTGGCTGTCAGTTTTTTAAAGGCAGACCCTCACATGGCACATGGCTTCACCTTCAGCAGTAGTAGAGTGGTTTCCAGTTTAAATGTGAAACCACACTAAAAAAAAGAAAGAAAAGAAAACGGTCACACTGCACCATATATTGATCTTGTGTATTTTGTGGTTACGTGAATGGTATGCTGTTGTTATTTGTTTCTTCTGCTGCCTTCTTTCATGTCCTTTCATGGTCCATACAGTTTGAAATATTGATGTTTGTTTCTTGGAACTTTATAGGAATTTAAATTTGATTCAGTGTTCATTGTTTGCTGTGTATGGAGTCTCACACTCATTTTCTTCCCTCCAGCCTGTAGTTGGACCTGGAAAAAATTGCAGTGTTGAGTGGAGTTCTGTTCTCCTTTGTAACAACAGCACTTAAATGCAGGTGGTCTCGCAGCACAGGAGTGCAAATTATACAGCGGCAAGCTTTCAAAAACAAAACTGCAGGAGACTTTTGCACAGTTTAGTCAAAAGCATTGGTTTTCCTATTTAGGAATGTTTATGTGTAAGTAGAAAATTGTCATGTGTATGCAAAAGGTAAGAAGAGGACTTAACAGAATGAGAAGTGAAATCAGTACTGAATACTGTCACACTTTTTCGCACAATGATTTTCACCACATTACCTTTGTCCCTCAAAGAATGTAGAATTCAGCAGCTTATGTTCCTGAGACCCAGCAAAACTGCAATTCAAGTGCAGTTGTTGTTATATATACATTCATACTCTGCTTTACTTAAAGTCACAAAATGTAAAAATTTACGTAAAAAGTCAAACATTTTAAAGGAGACATATCATGCTTTTAAATTGTTCCTTTTTACATATAAATCATACATTTGTAGTCTATATAAAGCGGAACTGCAATGCTTGGGTCTGAATTCTTCATTATTATAGCTCCACAAGCCCCCTTTTTACCCCTTTTCTGATGTGCGTCTCAGAGCAACCCGTTTTGGTGCGGTCTCTTTAAAAAACATTGAGACACTTCATACCCCGCCCCCTCTCCAGGTTGCAGAGGTTCAACTCCACCCCGTTCGGCCATTTTTGTAGTCTGATAGCAGAGATAGGATTACTAGCGGCACAGAAACTTTTTATTCACACGTTATTAACAAAATGTCAACAACGGAAGACTTGTCCAGCCAGCCTTACATGTTCGAGCCAGAGTCGGAGCCGGAGCGAGATAAAAATGTAGACGACGAACCTGCAGAACAACGTCTTCATATGGATGTATCGCAATGGTATGTTACTGTATTTACACATGAAACTTTGGTCTTCCGACCTTTTACCACCGTGTCGATTTATTTTGATTAATATGTGCGAGGGAGAGCGAGCAAGACAGCGTCTTTTGGAGACGGTGAAGTCATGTTTACACCATAGACTGTAGGGCTCCGAGAGATAGAGAGAGCGCCCGCGCGACCGGGTCTCTCTCTCTCTCTCTCTCTCTCTCTTTGCTCGTTCTTTCAGTCAAACATGCGCCACAAGCGCGGCAGTTCATCTACATTAGACGGTGTAATGAAGCGTGTGGGTTACTACATCCAACAACCAAACATTTTTAACTTACCCTCTCGTAACTTCTGCATCCAGCTTGGACTACAAAATTGCAGCGATAAATAATAATGGCGGATTGCTCGAAGTGTTGGGCCGGAAGTCAATGTCCTTATTTGGCAGTTCCACTGCAAATACTGTGACGTATTAGTTCGCAAAACGTCATAGATAACTGAAAAATCTGAACCGGTTGAAAAATATGACCAAAACAGAATATAAAGATATCAACGAAGCACCTGAAGAGAATAATTTCATCTTTTCTGTACTTCTAAACACTCCAAATATACAACAAAATGCATTTAAGGGCTAAAAAAGTGCATTTAGCATGATATGTCCCCTTTAAATAAAAAGACAAAAATGTATTTCTGGGTCTTAGAAGTCATATCAGAAACTTTGTGTTCAGAATCAGTTTCACGCGTCCACATCCCCAGTCCTCCAGCGCATCTTGGACAAAATATGGCTCAACTGCGCATTCCCTACTCGAACCTTTTCACTGCACGGCCACAGCAAACACCAAAGTATAGACGCACTCCAATGGCCTCTGCCTCGGCAAAAGCATCCATTCTATCTCCTAATGGCAGGGAGAAATTGCTTTCAGTGGCAGAGATGCTATCTCTTGGTTGTGCGGCAGTCAGGAGAGGCTATGTGCGCGGGGAGCAGGTGAGAAGAGGCAAGATGGCCACTCTCTCCGGCTCTCATCTCATACTCTTTCGTGGAAATTAATGACTCTTGTGCTATCACACTACGGCAAACATGAAGAGGGCCGGACGGTGTGTGGAAGCCCCATATTGAATTTTTCCTGCTCTCACTTGTGGAGAATCCATTCTGAGCACTTACTCGAGTGGTTAAAGGTTATGTTGTGCTGTTCTTGTCTCATTCTGTGGCATCTGTGTGATTCTCCAGCATTGTAGTTTAGGTTTAAGTATGCATTATATGTCCATTATTTTGAATACTTTTTATGACCACATGCATATGCACGTACAACAAGCCATTGGAGTGCTGTTGTTGTATAAACCTGAAGAGATCATTCCATAATCATATTTTAATGTAATTTGACTTTTTTGAAAACTGTAGGGGCCAGATTTATTAACAACTTACGCCAGCGCAAACCCTTTTTTGGCATTAAAAAACTTTTATCAGGATTTACTAAGGACACGCAGTGAAAAATTTGCGCTGGACACAGTTCTTTTTGTGGCTGACCTTATTGCATATGCATTTGTAGGAGTTTCCCTTTCAGGCGCAAAATTTATGGGAGGAGAGTATTTAAATGAATCACGCAAGGTGATTTACTACGGTTTGCGCTCGTCAATGTACTGGTGTTTGCGCCATTGTTTACCGCTCAAAAAAAGCACCAGACGTTACCTGGTAGATTGCGTTGTTCATTATGGAAACGATCTGCGTCTGTGTTCTTTAATTTGCGTGTCGTCAGTAGATCACTCGCAGAACTTTCCAGTCCCATCTGCGCTTTTTTGGAATTGCGCTCTCACACTAATTTGCCCTGTTTAGTAAATCTGCCCCTAAATCTTTAAAATAAATACCACCTGGATTGATTTTTGTTTTGTTTTGTTATATAATGCAAAGGCGTTCAAACATTTTTAAAGTGTTAAAAAAAAAAACGATTGGGGGCAATCAAGGCAATTGAAATGCACAGAAGATGTAATGTCTCTCTGAGCTGATGATCTCATGTTTGGTGACAGCTCCACCATTTATTTTAGCAAAACAGAGCGGATGCTTAGACAATTCATCAACCGCCTGGATGGAACAGGGCGGGGATCTTCCTTTTGGCTGCTTGATCTTCCGTGAAGCTGCCAGCCACTACTGCATCTCCATTCTCCTGCCTCCATATTTCTTCATTTAATAGGATTGCGGCCTGTCAGAATCCAATTTGTAGCCCAGGCAACATCTCCCCCAGAGCCTGAGTCCTGCGGTAGCCAGTTTTCTACATTTGCAAGGGCCACTGTATATATATATATATGTAGTTGTTTGTGGACATAGCCCAGTGGCCTTGCCACATCCTGCCAACTCTGTCCATTTACTGAGGCATGTAAAGCTGGTGATGGGACTCTGTCATTATAGGATGTCCCTCTGCTGAGCAGTGATAAGGGGAGCTGGTATTGAAGCTGACAGAATGGAATGGTGGTAGACAGGCTATGCTGGTATTTATGCATGGCCTACTGTTTTTTCTCTGACACAGTCACAGACAGTAGATCATCACTGACCTGCTACATAGTGTCATTTATTGTAGCAAGCATGACTGGTGCTCCTCACTAGATAGGACATGGCTTTGGTACTCGGAATGCAATTTTGTGTGGATTTTATATTACAAATTTTAATAGGGATGCGTAGATATTAAAATTCCATATTGATAATTATCAAGCTTGATAATTATTAGTATATTATGGTTGGTATTAAATATATACCTGTAAGCAGTACAATGGAACATTATAATGTACACTATTGTTCACAAGTTTGGGGTATTTATATTAATAATAATAATTTTATTTAGCAAGGACATTAAATGGATCAGTAAAGACATTTATAATGTTACAAAATGTTTAAATTTCAAGTTGTACTTTTGAACTTTCTATTCATCAAATAATGCTGAATAATATATCACAGTTTCCATAAAAAGCACATCTGTTTCAACACTGATAATAATAAGAAATGTTTCTTGAGTGACAAATCATATCATAATGATTTCTGAAGGGTCATGTTGAAAATTCAGCTTTGCTATCACAGGAATAAATTGCATTTTAAAATATTTAAAAATAGAAAACAGTTATTTTAAATTGCAATAATATTTAACTATATTTCAGTTTTTACTGTATTGTTCATGTAATGAGACTGTAGAGATGGCAGGTGAGAAACGGATCTATTTGCAAGGGGTTTTACTGAACAAACAAGCATAAACAAAAACCAATAACGAAGGAACATTGAGAGCACAGGAAACAGGAACCATCTACATGAAACAGCTAACTTCAACTGACAAGGAACAAGGGAAACACAAGGGCTATATATACGCCATTTGTAGGAGCTTTCCAAATGCAACTGAACAACTTAATCGCTTCACGAAGGCCCTTCCACAAGTCTGTTAGTGAGGGGAACATGCAATGGTCACTTTAAGGTAGTAATTTAATCATTTATGGTCATGTTCTGCCCTTGGGAGGGAGTAAGGCATAGGGATGCTCACGTCACTTCCATTTGGAATTTGCCTACACAAGGGCTTAACAAGGTTCCCCACATACACCTGGGGAAGAAAAAATAGGCACATGGGACAGAAAACAGGAAAAACAAAAGTCCATCCATAGACAAACATGGAGATCATATGACAGTTCATGTTTTGTAATATTTTTAATACATGAACAATAGCAGCAAGTCTCATTTTGTAGTGTGTAAAAAATGCTTTGGAAGTGACTTCTCTGATATTCCTTCAAAGCACATTTTTTTCTTTGAAACTACATACAGTTAATTTTGATTTCATGTTGAAAGTAGTTTAAGTACAGACCAACTCTTTAAACTTTGCATTTAATCATTGAGACTTTAATCATGCTATGTTCAAAACTCTAAAGTACATGAATATTCAAAATACAGTTAATTTTTCTGCCGGTTTGAGAAACGGTTTTCTGCTGAGGTGATATGTAATCCTAAAAGTATCTCATATTATAGTCCAGTAATGTAAGTACATTAACATTATCACTCCTATATAACACAAGCTGCCATCTATAATCCGCTGAACCGATGAAGAGATTTACAGCCCTGAGAATTCTTCAGAGCTTTAGTGCCTTGTGAATAAACCTCCTTTGTTAGTATGCATATGAGAGCGCTCATTCCAAATCCCATATTGAAATTCAGGTGCGTTCGAGTCGAGTTTTTGAAAAGTTGTCAAGGGATCTGAGATGATGCTCGAAAAATATACTTGTGTTTTCAGACTTGTGATTTTTGTCCGCCCAGAGACACGCTCACTTATTTCTGCTCCAGTATAGAAGCTAGTCATCTATCTAGCAGCCAGAAAAAGTGCTGTTAATGATTCGCCCACTCTTGAATATAGCATAAATGTTTCACAGCCATTAAAAGCACATTAGTTTTAAAGGTTCTAAATGTATAATTCCCCCCATTTTCCACAGAATTATATTCAGGATTGTACAAAATTATTTTCCTCTCTTTAAACTCCTCACAAAAGTTAGATCTTAAATGTGCTAGCATTAAAGGATAATTCCGGTATTTAGCACTTTGAGTCTCTCTTCTGGTTTGTTTTGGATGAACTAGAGTGGTGGACGATGGGTCCTGTCTCGACTTTTTGACTCGTTTAGAATCGCCTTTGACCGCTTCAGAGTGGCTGGCTACGGGCATGCACGAACATGTCCTTAAAACAACCCTTAACGTTCGTTTTCAAAACTGTGCGAACCCCCGAGTGGTTAGTGGTGTTCGTCGATGTTCCAAAACAAGTAGCGTAGCGAAATACAGTTTCTGTCGTGTTTTATTTGGCATTTTGTAAAATCCCATTGATTTCTGTTGGAGGACTCATTTATACGCGGTTGTGAGGTATCTGAAAAAATAGTTCCACTATAGCAAATCACACGGATTGAAATCATACATTGTGCCGATATATTTGTTTTTAATCATCAACGAACACCACTAACCACTCGGTGAGTCGCACAGTGTTGAAAACGAACGTTAAGGGCTGTTTTAAGGACATGTTCGTGCATGCCCACAGACAGCCACTCTGAAGCGGTCAAAGGCGATTCTAAACGAGTCAAAAAGTCGAGACAGGACCCATCGTCAAAATTTCTGTGTCCACCACTCTAATTCATCCAAAACAAACCAGAAGAGAGACTCAAAGTGCTAAATACAGGAATTATCCTTTAATTGTTGTGATTGACTAGCTGTTCCTGACTAGCTCACACTAACCACATGCCGTATATTCAAACATAATGTTAATTCCCACACAGTTCACCAAAAAGCTGTTTCAACGATCACAGTTGTATTTTTAGCAAGTATGCCAAGTATACAACAGTACACAAAATCACAACCTAGAAATGTTGGTGTGCTGGTCTACTTACCAGTCTTTTTAACTAGAGTAGCTTAACAAGCAAGATTTCCTTTATAAACCATCCTGTAAAATATGTTTGTTTTTTTTCAGCAGGGATGCTATGTGTTCTGTGACAATGATGCGATTTTGATGCTACTAAAGTCTTTTCACAGCACATTACCTTAAACATTATTTACCACGGAACTGCTCTTTCAGGAGACATGAAAGCGATGAAGCAAAACACAGCAGTTTAACATGACTACTTTTAAAACAAACCATTACAATAACTTTGAATAACCACCGGGGTAATTTCACTTTCAGATTGACAGCGTGCATATTTCTGTCTCTTAGCTTTGTGCCGTTGTGTGTTTAGGATGCCGTCATTGCGTGGTTGAAGAGCGAGAGCGTTTGTGCAGTGTGATATGTGATGTGTGTAGTAATTTTGACAGGCAGCGGCATTGTGCTGCCTTTACCTCCAGCATCCCACTCCTTCACTGACACTTTCCATCTGCCGTCTGCTTGGCTATGTTTCAGCAGCGCTAGCAGCGTGTGCTAACGTGTTTATCAGCATTAAAGTGTCTGGGCATACGCTGTCATAAGTAATGAGCTTTCAAGAGAGGGGAAGACTCATTTTATTTGGGCCCTGCTGATAGAATCCTTGTCTGTATCAGAGAGGAGAGGTGAGAGAGCCGATGTCAGAAAGAAAACAAGGCATGCCGCTTACATCCTGTGGCTGTGACTATGCATAATGCATTGATTTTGTTTGTTTGCATATCATTTCACTTTAAGGCATACTCTGTCATTTTTTGTTTGTGTTGCGTTGGTCGACAGTCAACTTAGACATACTGACACCTAGTGGTGTGGATGTATCATAATACAAAAGCAATGCTTTACTTTAGTTCTACATAGGCTAATAGAAATGTGCAATTACCAATCAGCCATGATTCATTTGTTAAAGTGTCCAATAATAGGACTAGTAGTTACTGAGATAAATAGAGCGGTCACGTGATCTCAGTATGGCGGCATCCATGAGGCGACCCGTTCTTATATTAGTCTACAGACATGACTGGAGTCTCATCTCATCTTATGTAAGTGTACTACATTTTAAACATATTTTTCAAAAAGTACTATTAATAATACAGTGTGAACCGGTAAGGAGACTGTTTTTGTTTTATAATGCAAATCTAATAGTCAATATAGAACACTGACCAGAATTGACTTTTTTAGCAGTTTCTTTCTCACACTATTACTTCATACTATTGTTATGCAAATTAGGTGTTCTTTAGAAAACCTAAATGGAAAAGCTTAATATGTGTTTATACGCTGGAGTTTTACAAAAATGTAATGGTTTTCAAAACCGATGACATGTTTTTAGCGCATATTTACGATTGAGGAGACAACACGCTGCTTTTTATGATTCAAAAATACAACTGGCTTCCTCAAAATGTGCATAACGTAGTTGAGTTGTTGCAGTGTTTTCTTTAGATTTATTTTCAGAAATGCAACTGAAAACAATGTCATTTGTAGTTTCCAGTCCACCATTGTCATGTTTTTTGGTTAAATCTGGTACTGAATATAATTAAATTAGGCTGTGCTCTGAAACAATCAGTAGACGCAAGCTAATTCCTTTTTCTAAATGGGCTTTTAAGGCCAATTCTCTGTATTCTCCCAAGTCCTCTAACAAATATCTCTGTTGTGTAGTTGTGGGTTCGGGAGGGGAAATGAGCTTCTGAGAGGAAGCCAGGGAGAAGGTAATGAAGTGTAAAGAGAGCGATTAATAAAAAATCAGTGCAGGAGCCCATGCCACTGTTAATCCTGATTAAAACATAAATGCTGTTTTGGCAGCCCTCTCTGAATAAACTCATTAACTTTTACAGAGGCGATGAATGAAGCATAAGCGTGAGAGACTCATATGAGGTGGATGGCTGATCTCTGTGGCCTGGCCGCTGGACTGTGACCGAAACGGAGGAGAGAAGTGGACGATCTGCCCACGATCTCAGAG
Organism: Rutilus rutilus; assembly: GCF_951802725.1. Taxonomy (NCBI): domain Eukaryota; kingdom Metazoa; phylum Chordata; class Actinopteri; order Cypriniformes; family Leuciscidae; genus Rutilus; species Rutilus rutilus. The sequence continues at coordinate 19,804,587 of NC_140223.1, forward strand.
TTTTATGCATATATGCAACTGCGCTATTTGTGAATGTGCTGGTAGTCATTTTGAAGCCAGAGCTGTTTTATTACAACTTCATTATAGGTAAGTTTGAACGAACTGTTTAGCCACAGCTTTAGGCTCCAAAAGGATGAGATTCTTTCGCAGTATTTTTACATTTCGTTACCTTTTCGGCACCCTGCTTGAGACGATGATTTTTAGTAGGACATCTTCATTAACAGCAGCAGTAAAAGCTATTCCGTGGGGATGGATATTTGGCAGGCTTTGAAGGGTAGCGGTGGCGATGACTTGCATCATGCTAATGTGCGTTTAGGAGGTGGTTTCCTGGCATTAACAAAAGGTCATGTGAAATGAGCACATTGGAACCATTAGGATGCAGTTATTTGTCAGTCCCTGAAGAGCCGTGCTAGTGAGCTGGAATGAGAAACGTGCGTGCGGAGTGTAAAGTGCTGTTTTAGCAGCTGTTAATGAAGGGAAATGAGTGTGCTGACTGAGGCAACATGGCGTCAGGTGGCACAGACTAGCCACCTGGCAAAATCCAAAGACCTTTGCAAACCAAAGGAGACAGAATAGACATTCTCATTAGTCATCATGTAATAGATGCTGTGTTCTGTGGCTTTTTGCTTAATTGCACTCTAAAATACAAGAGAGAGGAAATAAATGCAGCCGTATGTGTTTTAATCCATGAACAGATTTAGCATATTCAGGGGGGAGTTGGCTAAGAATGCACCATTTATTACCAATCTGCATTTGTTCTAGTACCCGATTCACTGAAGCAGGAGTTGTTGACCTTTACAGGCCTAGGGACTCCCACCCATTCTGTCTCCCAATATAAAAAAGGTAGATTTGTCCAATTCACAAAAAAATGAAGGACTCTTTTAAACTTGTTCTTTTTGGGAAAATAAAAACATAAAGCACAACCAGTGTCGTCACATTTACAAACAAAATGAAGTTTTATGTAACAAAGTTCGGCAGGAGCATGTTCAGGTAATCATCCAATCAGCACAAGAAGAAGCCAGTATAAATAAAGCCTTCCCTTACCTCCTGTCTCATGACAAATTTCTCAGCATCCCGCCACCACCCCATCACCTCACATTCAGATGGGTCTGCTCATAGATACCCATGATCTATACATTCATAGGGGGGAGTACTCTGGGGTCGGGCCGAATTCCGAGCTCGGAGCCCTCCCCCCGGACAGCAAGCCAAATACGCATTATAATATTACATCAGATTTCATTAACATGTGATCTCGTGAATGACTCTATAAATCCGGTTCTTTTATTTATTTATAAAAACAGACATGAGATGTTAGTCACAAACAGATGAGCTATAAATAGGTTCTTTTTAGTAAACCAAAACAAATGCAGCAATATCAAATTAATTTGATTCATGAAAAAATGACTCTTTTAAATTGGTGTTTTTAGTGAATCAAAGGCATGCAGTGAGACTAGTCTAGTCTGGTTGACAAACAAATGACTCTTTTAAATAGGTTATTTTTAGTGAATCAAAAAATGAAGTGATATCAGTGCAGCCTGATTCACAAACAAATGACTACATGGGTTCTTTTTAGTCCCATTCATGTACAAATGACTCATATGGGCTGGTTCTTCAAATTAATCATTCACAAAGTGTTTATGAGATTATGATTTTTTTTTTAAACAATTTGGCATTGATATAGAAAAGCCATAGAAATCTGTATTTTTTTTTTTTTTTTATAAACGCTATATGGGAGGTTCCCTTTGTAAGCATTTACAGTATTAGCTGAGAGAAAAAGTTTAATTTGTAAGCAAAGTGGACAGCTGATACAAAAGTGAATCTAAATTTAATCCAATTGAGAGGTTGTGAACTGGAATCAAATTGAATCTCAAATTGAGGCAGCTCTCAGATTTAATAAAACATATCTTTATTTGAGTTCCGAAGATGAACGAAAGTCTTACGGGCTTGGAACAACACGAGGGTGAGTAATTACTGACAGAATTTTCATTTTTGGGTGAACTAACCCTTTAACCCTGGATTGGAGAGAAATTGGATCTTGTTTTTCTGTTTTGCCTTCTCAGAGTAATGAGATAATGACGGCTGGAAATTAGAGTCTAATGTCATTCAACGTCTCCTCCTGTGTATTGCCTGAAGAGGCTGATTAGCCTGTTTTCCATCGCAAAGTGTTCCAGCACTCCATTGATATGCTGCTAGTGTTTTGTGGAAACCTACTGTGCACAGATTTACAGAATGTTGGTATTGTTAAGGCCTAGTGTAATCTTTGACAACAGCCGCCATTCAAAAACGTTGTCTAAACTGTAAAATATGTAGATGTATTGCACAAGAAGTTCAAGTATTATGTAGATCATTTTTAAATTACATCATGGATCATGCCTGCACCATAATAAACCTCTGGGGGAGTTTACTGACTTTTTTAAGGGTTGCATTTTTACAAGTGATGAAATAAACTGGTATAACAAAGCCAGCCGTACAGCATGAGACTCAGAGGTTGGTCTTTTTTTCATAGCTCATTTATATTTCATAATTATCAATATTATCTCAGATGTTTATCATAAAAGTACTTGAACAAAAATACGTGTGTGTGTGTGCTTGAAAGAAGTCTCTTAAACTCACTTTCTGCTTCACTTCGTTCTGCATTTGTTTGATTAAAAATAGTAATAATAACCAGTAATATTGTGAAATATTATTACAATTTAATGTAATGGTTTTCTATTTTTAATATATTTTCAAATGAAGGCCTAAATTTATTCCTGTGATGATAAAGCTGAATTTTTAGCATCATTACTCCAGTCTTCAGTGTCCATGATCCTTCAGAAACCATTCTAATATGCTGATTTGCTGCTTAAGAAACATTTATTTTTATGTTGCTTATTTCTGTTGAAGCATTTATGTGAAATAGAAATATTTTGTAACTTTATAAATCTGTCACTTTTGATCAATTTAATACATCCATGCTGAATAAAAATGAATTTCTTTAAGAAAAAACACACTGACCCCAAACTTTGGAATGGTAGTATAATCTATGCAATTTAATGACATTTTACAAATTTTTCATATTTTCATATATATATATTTTTTAAAGGACCTCTTTGAATTAGTCTGAAAATCAAAATGTCGTTTTTAAGATTTGGTTATTTACCATAATAATACAAAGTATTATTTAAATCTATTTCAAAGATCTACCCCATAAATCATCCATTTTAAGATAATGTACCGAGTAAACATCCATAACATAGACTGTGAAGTATGTAATAACCTTGACAGTTTCTGTGGTAAAACTTTACTGCATCAGATGTCTCGGTTTAATGAAGCGCAGTTTTCCTCGGCACACAGATGACACGGATTAGGCTCCGAGAGCAGAGCCTGCCGATTGGCACTGTATATGAAGCACAGGGGAACATCTCTCAGTCTTGCTGGCACAGGCAGGGAAAGATGAAATGAAATGAAAGCATGTCTGGATTAAAGCTTGTTAAGGGGAAGAAGAGCCTTAATTGCTCTGGCTTTGTACAGCCTCACAAAGAGCCAGCACTGCTAATCTGTTGCTCAAGGGTGAATGTTTTCTGCATCCAAACAAAAGGCAGTTTTTAAGCAGGAACACAAAAGACCTGTATTCCAGGATGGGTCTAAATAAATGGGAACGAAAGTCTCCGGGGTGCAAAGGGAGATGCACGAGCTGAGTGAATGGGGTGAAGAAAGTGATCTGTTTGTGGGCTGCTAATTGGATAAAAAGGGGGCCATTTATCATTGCTTTTTTTTTGTTTATTGTTTTAATGCTCATCATTTGACTGTTCAGGAAGTGTAAATAGGGCGTCTTCTTTGTTAAGGAGCATGTTTAGCATCAAAACACAAAGCAAGGATTTATTTTCTGTTGTGAAGATTTATGAAAATTCAGACTCTGGAAAAAGACAGTACATTGTATGCATGAAACATAAATTAGATGCATATTAGACAGTAAACACTGGAACGATCCATACAATAATATACTATATTGATCATCCATGTTCTCAAGTTCCTGGATCAACTCATGCAAACCCTTCTTAGGCCCTCATGAATGCCTCTAAAGGGCTTAATTCTTATATTATACCCCAGCAGAGCAAATCCAGTTTTCCATCTTTTCCCCAGTCTGACCCAACCGCGGTAACTCAGTTGTAACTGAGAGTGTGTCTGGGGATTTTTTTCTTTCACAGCCCATTTCCAAAGGGGCATCACCAACGGACGACTCAAATGCCTCTGGGCGCAATCGGATAGACCTAAAACCAATCAGGGCCGGGTTTCCCGATAACGATGTATCTTAGCTCTTAAGAGCTCTCTCTACGTGCAAGGTTACGAACGCTCGCAGCAATTCCACGAGCGTTTCCCAAAAATGCACTTAACATGAATGCGCGAGAATGCGTTCGCGCTACTTAAGAGTCGCTGTCCATTTGCGAAGTGCTGAAATATAACCTTATATGGAATCGTATTCTGAACGTTTAGCCTTAATTATTAGGTTTAACCTAATAATCGTCATCTGTGGATTAGCCTTAGACTCTAACAAGTCTAAAGTCTACATTCAGGCGGAGATAGCCTACTGACAAAATGTATGAACAAAAAATATTATATTAATGTAGGCCTAATTTTAGAGGAGATAGAGCGAAACAAAGATGTTATTTTTAACTCTATTGTTATTTTTTTAATTGTTCAAAGATCAGGGAAGGTGGTCTGCACGAAATGCCCAATACATGGCTGGTTTTCGTGCACGTCAGCAAGTTTTTTTTTAATTCATCCATATTTTGCCCAGTCTTTGAAGCATATTTCCCACATTACTTTGTTCTTTTATGATTTTTTTTTGTTCATTCATTTAATTTAGACGTGTATTTTTTCTTCCCTTTTTTATTATTTAATTTATACATTCATTTAAACAAAAAACAAGTACAATAAAGTGTACAATCAAAAAGTACAATCAAAACCTTATATTTGTACTCACTTTGCAGTGTAATCTGTGAAATCTAGATAAAAGTGTAATCTGCCGGTTGTCCTGCAGGTGACCGCATAAATCTGTCTTCTTACGATGCACTTGGGGATTTACGATTACTCCAGAGCACTCGTAGTTCTACGAAGATTTTCAAGTGCTACTTAAGTTACGATGCTTTTGGGAAACAGACCATAATATTAAGATCAGTCGTACGATCGTTTTTACGAACTTCTTAGGCTCACGATGCTTTTGGGAAACGCAGCCCTGAGCGATCGTCATCGTGTAAAGCCCGCCTCAACGTTTGCGATTGGTGCCTCGATTTGGAAAAATTGGAAATGGGCTTGAATGGGCTCTTGGCCAGACGGACTTGCAGAGCAAATCTCAAATTTGCCGGAAGTTCGTCAGGGTTTTCCCAGGCTACAACCGCGGTATGTCACTTTGGCTGGAATCTCTTTTCCCCTTGAGCTTTCTCAGTCCGAGCTGTTTGTTTTTTAAGCTAAAAATGCTCACTGACTGAAGCGTGTGCACGAACACGCTGCAGTCAGGACACTTCTGGTTTTGGGTTTTATCAGGTCAGTGAGCTCAGGCAGACTCTTTGACTCAGTGACAGTTTGTTTATTCCTATTTAGGCAGCGCATCAAATTTTCACCATGATCTGTTCAAGGCTTCCGTGTTCAGAAATGTGACATATTGAGGTCTTGTACCTCAAAATGATGTCTGATGCTGATATTTTATATCATGTTCCTCTGTTGCCTCAGTTGCAGTATTAGGATACTAGATATGCACACTCTGGGTTGGCATTGGTGAGAAGTGTTTCTTGTTACTCGGAGTTAACATGACTGTGAAGTGTTTGTCTCTATAGAGATTAAAATTGGTAACTTTCTAATGCAATAATTTGTCACTTTGAACATCATATTTAGCTCCTAATTATTGATCAAAGTAATATCAGAATTGAAAGAAGATGATGAAGAATTAATTGCACAAATCATTTTTGTTTTTAGCAAAACACTATATTTTTGATTAGTCTTAAGTTTACTGTGTAATAAAAATCAAAAGTGACAGTAAAGACTTTTTCCAAGACGGTTTCAAAAAAATACTTTGTACAACAGTTTTCAACATTGAAAATAATGTTTCTTGAGCACCAAATCAGCATATTAGAAATAGAATAATTTCTGACTGGAGTAATGATGCTGAAAATTCAGCTTTGCATCACATAATAAATTACCTTTATATTATATATATATATACACTCACCTAAAGGATTATTAGGAACACCATACTAATACTGTGTTTGACCCCCTTTCGCCTTCAGAACTGCCTTAATTCTATGTGGCATTGATTCAACAAGGTGCTGAAAGCATTCTTTAGAAATGTTGGCCCATATTGATAGGATAGCATCTTGCAGTTGATGGAGATTTGTGAGATGCACATCCAGGGCACGAAGCTCCCGTTCCACCACATCCCAAAGATGCTCTATTGGGTTGAGATCTGGTGACTGTGGGGGCCATTTTAGTACAGTGAACTCATTGGCATGTTCAAGAAACCAATTTGAAATGATTCGAGCTTTGTGACATGGTGCATTATCCAGCTGGAAGTAGCCATCAGAGGATGGGTATATGGTGGTCATAAAGGGATGGACATGGTCAGAAACAATGCTCAGGTAGGCCGTGGCATTTAAACGATGCCCAATTGGCACTAAGGGGCCTAAAGTGTGCCAAGAAAACATCCCCCACACCATTACGCCACCACCACCAGCCTGCACAGTGGTAACAAGGCATGATGGATCCATGTTCCCATTCTGTTTACGCCAAATTCTGACTCTACCATCTGAATGTCTCAACAGAAATCGAGACTCATCAGACCAGGCAACATTTTTCCAGTCTTCAACGGTCCAATTTTGGTGAGCTTGTGCAAATTGTAGCCTCTTTTTCCTATTTGTAGTGGAGATGAGTGGTACCCGGTGGGGTCTTCTACTGTTGTAGCCCATTCGCCTCAAGGTTGTGCGTGTTGTGGCTTCACAAATGCTTTGCTGCATACCTCGGTTGTAATGAGTGGTTATTTCAGTCAAAGTTGCTCTTCTATCAGCTTGAATCAGTCGGCCCATTCTCCTCTGACCTCTAGCATCAACAAGGCATTTTCGCCCACAGGACTGCCGCATACTGGATGTTTTTCCCTTTTCACACCATTCTTTGTAAACCCTAGAAATGGTTGTGCGTGAAAATCCCAGTAACTGAGCAGATTGTGAAATACTCAGACCGGCCCGTCTGGCACCAACAACCATGCCACGCTCAAAATTGCTTAAATTTTTCCCATTTCCCATCTTTCCCATTCTGACATTCAGTTTGGAGTTCAGGAGATTGTCTTGGCCAAGGACCACACCCCTAAATGCATTGAAGCAACTGCCATGTGATTGGTTGATTAGATAATTGCATTAATTAGAAATTGAACAGGTGTTCCTAATAATCCTTTAGGTGAGTGTATATATATATATATATATATATATATATATATATATATATACATGCAGCCTTGGTGAGGTATACTTGTTATATATATATATACAGTATACACTGTAAAAAAATTCTAACCCTCCCAAATCAAAAATTTCAAGTGACCGATAACATTTTCACTTGGGCCAATTGAAATTTACAGAATTTCACTTGGGCCAACTGAAAAATTAGATGTTATCGGTCACTTGAAATTTTTAATTTGGGAGGGTTAGAAATTTTTTACAGTGTAAGGTTAACAAAATCACTGTATGTAACAAGAGGGGAAACCAAACTCATTCAACCCCCCAAATTTAATTTGCTATCTGAAAAGAGCCCTGAACAGCATGCTCCATTACTCTTTGTAGCATTCTCTACTTTCATTTGGGAATGCCACCAATAATGCTACACCAAGATGTCACAACAAGGTGGAACAGCATGTTTTGTGTGCTGGAAAGCCTCTTAGAGCAAACATGAGCACACACGGTTTACTCAGCAGATTATGATCAGCCCGTGACATTCAGTGCCCTCCCGTGGGGTTTAATTGAGAACATAATTTCACTTCTCTCCCCATTTGAAGAAATAACAAGGGAGATGAGTGCATCTGTAGGATTTGCAGATGACACATTCCCATCAGTCATTGCACTAAAGTTTCTACTAAAGAAGTTAAAACTGACAAAGGAGCTGGTCTGAAAAGACTCTTTTATAAGCGAAGTGATGACTAAGCTTTGCATCAGATTCTGTTTATTGTATCTCAGGCATGCTTGAGCCAAGATTATTACTTTGTTACGGACAAAAAAACAAGAGTGCTCACATCATGCTGCACTATAAGCACAATTATTGATGGTACAAGGACAGACCTCTGGAATGAACACAGCCAGGCTTTGGAATCTTTGGAAACAGGAATCCTTTTGAATGACAGTGACAGACATTTTCTTGCTTTGTAGAATTTGTATGCACAATGCACAAGCATGGACAATGAACAGTTATATCTAATCTTAAAAGCTCAAAGGTGAATAAGTAATAGTCAGTATCAACTGACAGTATTTTCCTTAATTTGATAAGCTGTGTGTTCCTACTTAACACTGTTTGTCACTTTATACGTTGAGTCTCACTTTCTGCTCTGGTTTGTTGATTGTCTTTACAAATGGTAAAGGGAAGGAGATCAATACATTGGCTGGGTAGTGCTCTATCTCTGTTTCTCCGCTGGGATGGAGTAGGTGATGCCTGCCTGAGTGCATCACTGGCTCCTCTTGGCTGCTGGTCGATAAGCAGCCACTGATAGCAGGTGTCCTTGCATTGATCCGCCCTGCTTGTTCTTTGTCTCTGGTCATTATGGAGATGTGAGAGTGACCTTTCCACTCTGGTGTGCAGAATGGAAGAAAGGACACTTACAGAGGACTAGGCACCTGTGCTGCTGTGTGTAGAGCTTTAACTCTAGATCAAGCACACAGGTGAACCCTCAGACATCTCCAGAGGTGACAAGGGGAAGTGACAGTAAAGAGTGGAGCAGTTGACAGTTCAGTGACTCTAAATCATGAATGAAGACATATATAACTTTAGAAGGTTGAAGATAGAACTGTGATATGTATAATTAAAGATTTATAGCTGTTGCTCTGCAGAGATTTATAAAGAGATTTGTACTATCGCTTTACTTTTGCTACTTTGTAAGGATGTCAATTCAGTACAATTAAAAACTTTTTTTTCTTTTTTTCCCCACATTTTATATGTGTGTGTGTATAGACATTTTTGTTTTGCTGTTCCCACCACAATTTAGTGTTCCCGCCACTAGTTTGTTGTCATGGTTTCTGGTTTGAGTCTTCATCACTGTCAGCTGTGCCGTTAATTACCTCATTTGCACCTGTATTTAAGTTCCCTTGTTTTTGTTCATTGTTGGGTCTCATCTATGTTTGGATGTGTGATATACTAATCTTTATGTGGATTTATTAAAGACTGCCTTATCTTCGTGTTTGTGTGTTCTAGCAACACAATCTGTGACGCACACATAGGGGAGAGCGGGGCACAAAGTAACGCTTTTTGACTTTCTCAGTTTGTGTAAATCTACTTATGGTTCAGAGTATTTATTTTTTCCCACATTCATTTCCCACATGTCTAGTACAATTATGTGTTTTTGTTTTATCAATACAGTATATACTTTTTTCTTGATATACCCCGAAAGAATGGAAGTGAAATGTGAAAACATGCCCCATAGGTGGGGTACATTGTAACATGTCGTGGGGCACATTGTAACATGACCATATGACAGCTTAAAACGTTATCTGATCTAATAAAAAAAATATACAAAACAAACTAAAATATTTTCTAAATAAAATACAATTAAAAAACTTTTTCATATAAAATAATGGCAATTTTTAATAATTAAATATAAACTCATTTTTGAGTTTTGACTACGAACACATGAAAACACAGCTATACAACATAGTTCAAAACAAATAAATAATTAGTCATTTCTGAACATTGACTCTCAGTCTTTATTCACCTTTTTCTCACGTTTTATCAATAAAATTAATAAACGTATAGAATATAATAGCATATTTCTAATAGGGGCACATTGTAAAGCAGTGTTACAACATGCCCCGCCTGCACAACTGGGATTTAAACCCGGCTAGTGTCTTCTGCTAGTTAGCGAAGCATTAAATAACTATCTCAACTGTTAAATAACATCTTGGAGATTAAAATAATATCAGATTTGTCTTATTTTAAATAAACGCAAAAAATAGAGATGAAAAATTAACTTAAGTAAGAAATTTACTTTTGCTATGGTTTAATAAATGTCTATGGATATCTTCCAAAAAATAAATAATTTTGGCGGATATTTTTTTTTATATATAGTGTTGATATGGCAACTAGTAAATACACAAAGTTTCGTCATCCAAGCATGTGCGGAAGTATTTAAAACAAGCGTGTTACTAGGTTGTGCCCCGCGCTCCCCTATATGTATAAATGTATACTCACATGGTAAGCTATATCACAATGTTATTTATTTTATATATAATTTTATAAAAAGAAATTCATTATTTGATTAATTTCTATGATATGTATGTGTGTGTGTGTGTGTGTGTGTGTGTGTGTATATACACACACACACACATGCATACAATTATATTTATTTTTTACATTTTGTATTTATTTGATTTAGTCAATTTAGTCATTTAATTTTCTTTTATTGAATTAGTCAGTAATTTTGTCACATTTTTAATCAGTTGACAGCCCAACACTTAAAGTTCAAATAGTGAGGATAAATTCTCTTTATGATATTGATAACAATCAAATAGTATTGTTGCATTCTTTAAAACAATGCACTGATAGAGCCTTTAACATGCACAGAACTTACAGAATTGTACAACCAGATTTCTCCAGTAACCCTGGAAAAAAAATTGTGCTTGTATTACTTGTCATCACTTTGTAAAGATAGAGCTTCAAGAATAGAGCTGTTTAGATACACTCAAAGTTACTGCGGTGCCACAGAAATCACTATTACTTTCAACACTCAACAAAACCAATGCTACTTTTTCTAGTTCACAACAGGTCTTTTAGTTAGCGATGAGAGCATCTTAAAAATAACTGCTTGTTTCATCACAAGTGTTAAGCAATCTGATGTAAATGACTGGAGCAATCACAATCCCTGACTGAAGTAAACACAACACACTCAATTGAGTCTAGGAAACGGTTTTTCGCCTTTGTTCGTGTATCATCCAGCAGAAATCAGGCGCACGGTAGACTGCAGCGAGGATATTTTCTTAGACCTTTTAATGCTCTGATTACTTTATCATCATATTTTATTTGCGTTCAGAGACTGTGCGACTTATTTGTGTTTCGCAGGTACTGCAAATTGCCTTTGTTATCTCTGATGAATTGTGAAAGAATGTCAAACCAACTCACTATGCTTTCCCTAGTAACTTGGATTGCTCTCTGTTGTGACAGAATAGGGCTGAAAGAGAACGCTTTCTCTCCCAGCTTGAAGTTTCAAAGGGCCTTTGAATTATGTGTGACGGGGTTGAAGATAATGAAGGGTGTTGGAATGTGTCAGAGCAATGCTGCAGGATTTGTCAGGCTGCTACCACACTGAAAAACGTTTCACATCGTCATTGTTTACTTTAGTAGATTAAAATGTCTATGTGTGTGTGTCTTTGGATGCATCCCTTGCTGGCATTATTCGAGAATGCCAATATGTTTTCCAGTGTGTTCTGTTTCCATGGTGTTTCTGTTTTTTTTTTTTTTTTTATCTTGTGCAAACTATGTTTACTTTAAGAAACTAGAATTAATCATAAGCTGTTATGTCATTGAGGAACTTTACAGTAACCTAACCTTATTACAGGATCAATCACCTGGAATGACATTCAGTCATTATTCACTCACCCATTATTTACATTTCGAACCCATATGATACAGTTCAACACCCAGATAAACCATACATTTGATTTACTAATTCATACATTATTTAATGAGTTGTGTTAAAGATTCAAGGTATATAAAATACAGTTAAGAGTTAAAAAAATACATTTAAAAGTTTGTGTGCGATGACCATATAGTGTGCCGTGGAAGCGATTTCTCTCTCTCTCTCTCTCTCTCTTTCTCTCTCTCTCTCTCTCTCTCTCTCTCTCTCTCTCTCTCTCTCTCTCTCTCTCTCTCTCTCTCTCTCTCTCTCTCTCTCTCTCTCTCTCTCTCTCTTTTTCTCTCTCTCTACATTTAATTGGAGTCTGTGAGCAGCTCTCTGCCATCCAAATAGATTAATTATGAAGCCTTGTGTGTGTGGAGTGTAAGTGTTGAACTGTGAGTGGGGAAGACACGAATCAAAGAAAATCAATTTAGGGGGGGATGCAGCCACCTCATCTCACTTCTCCCCTTAATTTCCCTCATGCTCTCTGAAAGGGCTCATCATAACTGAAGTGACATTCTTTCAAGTTCCATCTGGAGATAAGTAGAGTTGTGTGCGTGCATGTATGCCTGTATAAGCAGATGTGTGCAGCTGTTATATTTAGATCTGAGACAGTTACACTTTACTTCTTAAAAGAATATTCTAGGTTCAAAATGAATGGGGAATTTTTTGGGAGGATTTAAAAGCAAAAATGCTAATCATACAACTTCTTATAAAAAGCACTTACATTCATTATTCCGTTAAAAATTGTGTATTATTTGAGGTCTTCAAAAGTTTGGGGTCAGTAAGATTTAATATTTTAAACTGATATATGTATTCAGCAAGGTTACATTGAAATAATCAAAAGTGACAGTAAAGACTATAACATGTACTGTATGGTCTGTTTTGGTTTGGTTTTCAGTTTGTTCTGTTTTCCCTCTGTTGCCTGCCTGTGTTCCCTAGTTAGTTTTCGTGATGTCCTATTTTACTTTGATTACTCCTTGTCAGTATTAAACCCTCAGTTCTTCCAGTTCCCTTGTCCGGAATCATCAGCTTTATATGTTATTGTTTCTTCCTGTGAGTTTTCTGTTTGGATTTAATAAAGACGTTTTTTTTTATTTATTTATTTTTTATCTACTCCTTTCATTGTGCGCTTGCAGCCATTCGTGACTATTGCAAAAAATTACAATTTAATTTTGTTCTTTGTTCTACTTTCTATTAATCAGTTTCCACAAAAACATTAAGCAACACAATTTTTTGTGAATAATAAAGAATAATGTGACTGAAGACTGGATTAATGACTGCTGAAAATGTATTTGCCTTCATTGGAATAAATTACACTTTTAAATACATTACAATAGAACAATTATTTTTAAATTTGAATAATATTTCATAATATTATTGTTTTTACTGTGTTTGTGCTCTTTTTACTGTATTTGATCCAATAAATGCAATAAAAGAGACTTCTTTCATAAACTTTAAAGAAATCTGACCAATCCCAAATTGTTGAACAGCAGTAATAATAATAATAATAATTCGTTACATTTATATAGCGCTTTTTCTGAGACCTCAAAGCGCTTTACATATGGAAGGGGGGAATCTCCTCAACCACCACCAATGTGCAGCATCCACTTGGATGATGCGACGGCAGCCATATTGCGCCAGAACGCCCACCACACACCAGCTTACTGGTGAAGAGGAAACAGTGATGAAGCCAATCAGTATATGGGGATGATTAGGAGGCCATGATGGACAGAGGCCAAGGGGCAGATTTGGCCAGGATGCCGGGGTTACACCCCGTAAAGTTACCCAGCAGTGTAACTTTACACAGAAAAGGTTAAATTGCTAACTATGTGCACACTATTGAGAGAAAGTTAAAAGGACCCAGCTTACTTCCATTGTAAGTGCTTCATTAATCAAATTAATATTTCTTGTTTCAGCTCTAAAACAGCTTTCCATTTCTGTCACTTAGCCCACACAGTCCTACACTGTTAAACAATACCCTAATAGCTTAATTCACACATTGTTTTGGCAAACTTGCATTCAATCTGGCTCCATTCTGATATGAAACACACACTTTTCACTCATTTCCACTTTATATTCTCATTTAATATCCTGTTTCACTTGTCATAATGTCATATTGTGGAAGTAAAAGGGGTTGTGACCACCACTCGCATTGATTTTAGGCATACAGTCTGTAGAAAGCATTTTGTTACCACCATCCTTGTGTTCTCAAAGACCTGCGTGGAATGATTGGATAAATGGTCGGATTGCTTAGTTTTATTTTGACCTATAAAATAGGGTTAAGAAAAAAGCACCTGTAGAGACTTTTTTTTCTTCTTTTTTTCAGAAGAAAAAAACGACGGAACGAATAGTGTTTTTAGGCCTTTCTGCGAACCGTTCCTCCAGTGAATGAAATTGCTCGGAAATGTAATCATCTCCGTTTATTTAGAATTCTGCGGTCTGTTCAAGATAAGCCCCATTTTTAGTTACAGTCTTTGAAAAGCTCAATGATAAACATCAAAGTTCCTCTTGAGGCGGTTCTCCATCACTCAGTCGGCCTTTGTGTCTCTTCGAGTTGGACTGACTTTGGCTGAAAGAAGGAGGTGGAGAGAGATAGAGATGGAGGACAATAAAAGGAAAGGACGGCATGACCGTTAATGAGAAGGAGACGGAGAGACCTTGACTGGGAAGGTAGTTGAATAGAGAGGTGTGATGAGTCATTTAAGCTCCTTAAACACTAAATTATGTATATTTCCAGTACCGTCATTTCAGTGGACTAAGCAGCTCAACTTAAATGAGTGATGTCAGATATAGTTACTTCCTCTGGCAGAAGTGCAGTTTGATTTATTTTCCCTCTTGTTTTCTTTTTCATAAATTAGACTTGGTGGTGTGCAGTCCTGCAGGGTTTTTTTCCCCCACAGTGGAGGCTGAAGACGTATAGCTGTGAGGGAGGTGCTGTGTTAGTTTCCCTGGTGCATTATTGATGCTAGCTGTACACAATAGGGAGGGGAGTGCTTTGCCTCAGTCTTTCTCTCTTTTTTTTTGTAGTTTTCACTATAGCTTGTGGCTTGTGGTGTGTGTTTTCTCTCTGTATCTGTCTCTCCGTCTCCTTTTTCTCACAATCTGTCTCGCTCTCTTAAAACACGCTCCTTGCAATCTCCTTGCTGAGCTGTTATCAAAACTCACTTAAAGGGACAGAAAAACATCCTTCCAGGGAAGCAGTAATAATTTAATCAATGCAAACAGTGGTAAGGGAAAAAAATGAGTTAAGGTTTTGCTGAGTGGCATGTGGAAAGACATCACAGAAGAGTGCCCGCCTACTGCCCGTCAATGTTTAGTATCAAAGTCAAACTCTCCGTCCTCCAACCACACAGCTGGTACATGAGCTCTGGGAGATGAAGCAGTATCCATCTGTCTCTAGGCTGATTTTGGATGATGACCGGGGCGTCGCGCGCTTAGTATTTTTGAGGGGGCACCAGTTAGGGGGGCGGCGTGCATGTACTGTACAGGGATCGCCTCGCATGCTCGTCACGTGACACACCGCAGCCACAAAAAGACATGAAAGTAATGGGTCGGTGAACTTGGAAAAGAATAGTTATTATAGTTTATAATAATAAGAATAACTTTAGAATTACAGTACATGCACACACAGTGTGTATCTGATATCAATAAAACACATTGCCAAATTATATGTGAAATGACTGTTATTGCTGCTTCTATATCATTGTGTATTTTACAAACTATAATTAGTTTTTTAATGTGTATAACATTATATGGTTGAAAACACTGAACAGTTGTGATACATGACAAGTGAGAACTTTAGACCTGTAATAAACCTTTTAGACTATCTTCTATCTTTCATAACTTTGTATTTAGGCCTGTTGGAATAAATATATATAGTGGTGCCAATTTGATTCACAAAGTTCCACAAACTATTTTTTATTTATTTGTTTGTTTGTTGGTTTATTTGTTTATTCAGATGACATGCTATTATATTATATTATATTATATTATATTATATTATATTATATTATATAATATAATATAATATAATATAATATAATATAATATAATATAATATAATATAATATTATATTATATTATATTATATTTTTGAGCCTACTGAAATGAATAATAAATTATATATAAATATAGTAATAATATATTTCATATATTTTTAGTTTTTATATTATATATATATATATATATATATATATATATATATATATATATATATATATATATATATATATATAGTTGTATTTATTGATTTATGTGTGGCAAACTTCTATTTCTACTGTAGCTCTAATAGAAAAGTGCATGCAATGTGCAAAAACACTCGCAGACCTGTGACCTTAAAAGTAGGAGCATTTTTAGGAGTATGTGAAAGCAGGAATGAAACCAGATTGCTCCAGAGAGATTGCTCAGGTAATACCTGTGCTGCAAGTCACTTTGGAAAAAAGCGTCTTATAAATAATGACTACTAGATGATGTGCTTCTTTACAGATGTTCCTGGCAACTTTTTGCATAAAAATGAGAGACACCCCACTTCTCCCTTCAGCTGTTATTTGCAGTTATTCTTCATTCGTTGTGTTTTCGCGCCTAAAGGGCACTATTTAAACAGGAGTTCAGTGAACATACCTATTTGCAAGTTAAGAGAAAATGCAACAGAGGGTAAAACAAAGCCCACACTCCCCCGCTGGTTCGTGTAAAAAGCTTCTAAGGCAAGCTCATGGTCATTTAAAAGTCAAATCCATTGAAGAGCACAGCACTGAGGGACCTTTGAACAGACAGTGAAGTCAGTCTGAAAGATTCTGTTTATACTCCACCATCACTAATGGAGCAAATCAAACACTCTTCTGCCTCAGCGCGCCACGTCTGTTTGGTCTCGCCTGGAGTTTTTAGAGGAGCTGGACTATGAATTGCTGGGGTTATGTGAAGTGCAGGGGGTATATGGGACTTTCCACTGGGAAGCATTTGGGAATGCTTATTTTATTTATTTTTTCCAGACACAAAATCCCTGTGACATTGAGTGTGATATTGTAGACTTTAAAAATCATGCTTTCCCCCAATATGGTTGAATCACGGAAGCTACAGCAGTTACTTTGCCATGAGATTTATTATTTATACATGTGTCAGACATACAGTACGAGAGAAACAGGCATATACGAATAAGGCTACATGAGAGGTGGTCTTCATTCCAGATTTCTCTGTTCCCCATTTCTCTATCCTCTCACCTCATCATGCTAGCTGTAAATGGTTTCTCTGGGTTTCTCCTCCCTCACCCCCTCATGCCTTTATTTCCTCCTTCCTCTCACCCTGTCATCCCTCAGTTTCTCTGGGGTGGTACAGTAAGATTGAGCTTTTATACATCACAGAGCGACTTACAACTTCCTTGTAAGGTAGCAAAACATGTTGCTTGAGCTTTAAAAATGGAGCGTATATGTGTCATGCTTGCACATGGCACAATCCACATCCGCATCAGCTGAAACATTCCTTTCCTTGTAAAGAACGTGCCAACGGAAGTATCATCATCAGTGGAACATCTCTGCTCAGTGAACGTTGCATTGCACACATACCTCTAAGCAAAATATAGCTCATCCCAGATTTCTCATCAGCACACATGTACAACATACTCTGACTTCACAAAATGCATTAGGAAATTATTATGAAAAAGAATAAAATATAAAAAAATTTAGTCTTCAATATGCATAGTGAAGTGCTTTCCAGAGATGTTTGTGCTCAGGGTGAAATTGATTATAATTCACCTCATAATATTAGGCACATTCATTACATTCACACTGTCTAATATAATAACCTTGAAATTTGAGATCAGTTATTTCATAATTACTCATGTAAGGGCACAGCTAATAAATAAAACATAAAGCAAAACCATGACTGACATTTAGAGCTGATGATTTTTGCATCTTGGTGTGCTTGTCAAAAACTTCCTATCTGCTTTTGGGGTTTGATCTACAAATGACTGAATTCCAAATATATGACAGGAATTGAGGAATTCCTGCCCTTTGCTTTGTCTCTCATGTGTCATTTTTCTTTCTTTTTGCGTGGATGTGGGGGATGCGTTAGATGTCGATGTGATTTTTACCCTCAAAGCAAAGTCAATCTCTCATAAAACACACATCACCGCTCTACGAAACGATGTGTATCTTTTGCTTCTGACACTTCATAGGACAGGGGGAAAAATAGCCCGTCAGATCTGTTCGGTTTGAGATATCATCCTCTCCCTTCCCTTCATAGGAATGCTCTTCATATACACCGGGCTCCATTGTTGGAAGCAGATTGTTATTAGTTAGTCGTGAAACAGAAAGAGAGTCATTAGGGTGCAAATGAAGCATTGTGATATCAAAAGTTTCCCCTCCTGAAAGCCGGCTGATTACATCTCAGCAGGTGCAGGTGGGGGAGATCCATTTTCACCGCCACACTTCTCAAATCCACTCTTTCCGTGTGCCGCCTGATGAAGGTATGCACTCATTAATTGGCTTGGGGAGGAGAGAGAGCATTCAAATGAACAATTATGCCAAAGGAGTTTATCTTTTTTTTTTTCTCCACATGCTCCGTGGCATTTTCAAAGCGTCTACAATCATAATCCATTTAGTGGATACTTTTCCATTTTGTTAATGTTCTGTGGGTTCTGACCCCACAGTTTGAATGCTTTGCAATTGCGTATGGCTGAACCACAAAGCGTCACATGCCATATAGCACACAGTGAGTCCTCCTCTCCTTGGGTGGTAGAGACAGAAAATTAGTTGCAAGACTTTACACAAAGGAGGGTGGCTGCCTTTGAAATATGTTAAAAGGAACTATAGTTGTTTGAACAAGTTATTATTGTAGTTCTAACCCAGTGTTTTTACAGATTTTTATTTTAAGTGTTTGATTAAAATGTTCTTTAAATTTAGTCAGTAGATTTTTTTTCATGGCATATTTATTCATTTTAGTCTGTTTTATTTGGATTAAATAAATCCTTTATACTGAAAATAGAAAGGTCCACAACAGAAATCTGGCACCTTCGACACCTATCGACATCTCTGGTTGAAACAAAATTGCAAGTTACTTAATCAAGTACATCTGTTGCATATGCTTTTAAAACAATATACAGTAAATTATGACCGCTCACAAGTTTGTTGAATTTTGAATTTCATATGATTATACTGTATATTTGACATTAAATATTTCACTTTGGGTCTTAGGATCACTGGTGATCCCAGATTATTTTAGTTCAAAATATGTTTGAGCTTATATATCTCAATATTAATAACAGTCTGGTTAATTTTGAGTCTTGAACTATAAACTCTCAAGTGTTGGCTTTCTAAATGTATGTGTGTTATGTTTCTATTCAGAATTACTTATGAGCAGTAACCTTTTTATTTTGGGCATTTCATGTATGCAGCACTTGCCAAAATTGGGGGTGACTGAGAAGGGGTTTAGTATTATTTGTAACAACATGAACATGAAGAAAAAATATAGTCAAATAAGAAACTTTTTACAATGTTACACATTTATTCATATATTTTTTAAAACAAAAGAGTTGTTTAGTTGTAGCCTACAATAACCTATTGTGTTTGTATCCTTTAACTAAACATGATTTATAGGCTGCTTTAAAATATTGCTCGCTGTACATCATCATATCTTATGTTCGTATGAACAAAAAAGTGACTTTATTTAAAAGTATTATTGTTAAATATTGTATTGATCTGATCAAAAATTCATGTGAAAACCGCTCATATTTAATAAAAAAACATTCCATGTATAAGTAGCACAACTATATTAAATGTATAAGCGCCGCCTCTCACTTCCGTCCTGTGGCTGCGGGTCTGGCACTGCTGGTCTGAAAGCACTGGTGCTGTGGTTCTGCAGCTGAATTCTACTGAGTCTTTCATCAGTACTGAACTATAACCAAATCCCCCCATCCCCCAAAATGATTGATTGATTATTTAGGATTGTTTCATTACGTTATCACTGACTTCATAATGTTAGTCAAAAACCCCTTCACAACGTACATTTTCATCTGGTTTTGTTTTTGATGAGGTTAACACTGTTCTAAACTTACTGTATGTTTCATAATGAGCTCTGCTTTTATTGATTGCCTCCTCTAGGTTCTTTTATGAATGGGAGGTTAGCAGTTACCCAAAGAGGAGGTCAGCTAGAAGCAGAGGACGGGTCTAACCCATATCACACCACACAGGACACAGACAGAGACCTGCCCCATATTACAACCGCTCCTCCTTACAGTGGCCTCGACCACCATCCACCTTTTAAGCCCTACCCGCCTTACGACCCCCGAGGCCAAAGCCACGAGCAGTATTTTCAGGACAGCGGAGGGGCAGCTCACCATCCCACGGTGCCGTCCTCTAGTTCCCATCTCCTCCAGGATCTGTCCACACCGCTGGTCCCACACGAGGACGCGCCTCCATTCTCTGATGTAGCAGCTCCCAGAACCACCACACTGGCTCCATCGGCCGCTGCCCTCACCCAGCCACACGTGCCCAACATCCAACACCAACCTTCAGCAGAAACTCAGAGGAGAAGCACAAAGGAACCACCGATATCCATGACCGTAGCGTCACTGACCACTACTGATGCACACACATCCACACCGCCTGCTTCCAAAAAGTTAGATACAGGTGATGACACTGCGACCTTAAACAACGAGCCTATCCCGGTGAAAAGAGACAAAGAAAAGTCCTCGATGATCAAGATACATGGCACTCCAGGAAGTGATGTTGCTGTAAAAGCATCATCAATGCCTGGGGCTTTGGATGATGAGACCACCACCTCCACCATCATCACTACAACAGTTATTACGACCATGCAGACGCCAGGTACCATTCACACGATCAGCTTGACTAAGATTTACATATATTTCTCACAGTTTTCTATTGCCTGATTCAGGGCTCTTCACAGTTTTACTTGCTCTGCTTGTGCCTAAAGATGTGGGTTTAAAGTTGCAATTGGATAAGTGATTTTGTGGCGCTTTATTTGACACCTTTCTTACTATGACTTTGATAGTATTGTGCAGGGTCAGAAAAAACATAAGCTATCACCCATAATGTTTACAATAATTGCTTTTTAATTGTGATTTCAATCTTGTTTTGTCCCTTTAAAATCACAGAACAATCTGCAAACCATATGATATTATGTATGAAAGTATTTTTTTAAAGCAAGGGAATGTGTCATTGAAAATGAATATTAATTTGGGTTTTATATATGTATATTCAACTTTCAGCTTTCAGTTTTTTTTCTTTTATTACAAGGGGCATTTGTTAATTTGTTATGTTTTATATGAATAAATCTTTAATCTAATTTTTTATTTAATTATTATTATTAATTAATTTCAGTAATTTACTTTCAGTGCCCCCTGACATCAGTAAGTTTGAGAACTCAATAAGTTTGTATTATCTATTAATAGAAATGCGTGATAAATATATACCATATTGATTATCGGTGGATATTAGAGATTGTTATTTTTAATAATTAATTGGTATCATCCAATATTGGATATTTAATAGTGCATGATCATATCAATTACCTTACATTTACATTACCTTCTAGTCATCATCTAACACTCTCTTAATGTTAATATTTAAAAACACAACACAGTACATTATAATGTTGTGATTCCTAAATTCACCTAAAAAAAAAAAATTTTAGACAAAAGAGTATAACATTTTAATATCTATCTACTTATCAATATAGGTCAACATTTTTATATCAGTGCATCCCTAAGTTATTTAGCCTATTTTTTTTATTTTTTATGTATAAGTGTCCATATAATAAGAAACTTTGATCTGATTGGGCTGTTGGAAGTGATGCAGTTCAATTATACAGGGCTTCCTTGAGACCGCTAGCCAACTAGTTGTTCAGACAATCATCTGACAATTCAAATATGAAAATATGTCATTTTGCATATCCCTAATGACTAAGCCAAGAGTATGAATTTATATGGAGCGAGAACATATCTTGTGACCTACAGCTCTTTACTCTACAGAGAGATAAAGGAGCCGACAGAGCAGAAAGACCTCAAGGCTACCAGAAAAATTCACTCACCTGCCATTTCACTAGAATTGTCTGCATTCTCCTACACAGCAGGGCACGAAAACTGACCCTGTTGATCCTGACAGAAAATGAGAAAACCTTGAAAGACAATTAAAGATGGGAGACAATGCAATGAAGTGAGGTGGAGGAATGAGAAAAGGCTTGCCTCTGTTGAAAGGCTCACACTTTCTCTGTCTCTCTCTGTTCTTCTACCTTTTCTAATGCAGCTCCATGCAACACCAATTTCACATCGCCGGGAGGCTACATAGAGACGCCACAGCAAGCCAGGAGTTGGTACAATACGAATCTTGACTGCACATACACCGTGACAGTCTACATGGGCTATGGTGTGGAAATTCAGGTAAATTCATCACACTGTGCTTTTGTTATTGACCCAGTCTCTGGAAATGATCTAAATTACTGTGGTAATCCAGTTCTGCTCTTTTATTCTTGAAAGGTTAAGTGTGTAATTTCTGTGCCTCCAGCAATAAACAGAATTGCAAAAATAATGATAGTTTTTACACAGGTTTTGCGAGCAATCTTTCCCTGTCAGGCATTGGTTGGACAAACGCTCAACCTTCGCCCCAAACTCACCCCATTGGTTGATTCAGTGTTGCTGTCCAACTGGTTGGAAATGTTTTATTAGCACCAAAGAGACACAGTGTTATGCTTTTCAGAAATCAACCTGCAAACGGCTTTCTTAGTTATCTCTGAATATGAGAAAAGGCGTATTCATTTCATTTTAACATCAGAAAAATTACTACCTTCAGCTTTATGGAGTTTTTTAAATAAAGGTCACATTTAATTATCATACATAAACTGACAGAAATGGCTGATGTATTTGAATGGTTTGGGTTTTGTTTTGGATCCCAGTTATCTGCCTACATGGACAACATTTTCTTTTAGACATACTGCTGAAATGAAGTCTGTTCCAGATGTTGTTAAAATAAGCTGTATTGTAAGTTATTTTGGTTGCACTTTATTTTACAGTATGTGCACTTACATGTACTTACAGTGTACTTATCTAAGAAAGTACTGGTTAATATAAGTTACCCACATGGGTTAAGGTTAGGTTTATGGGTAGGTTCAGGGTTAGTACCTAGTTATTACCCAGTTATTGTAATAACTATAACAAGTAAATAGTATGTACATTGGAACAGGACTGTAAAATAAAGTGCTACCATTATTTTGATCAAAATAATTGCATGTATACTTCATGACCAATGCCAGAATCCATTGCAATAAGCTCAATAATTAATTAATTAATTAATTTCTGTCATGACAACTCTGAGTGTTTCGCATGCTGGATATGACAATGTTGATATGTTTGGTCTTGGCGCTGCTGCTGCTGTTGGTTATTGCTGCTGCAGAGTACATG